>NC_056726.1:494802204-494962204 GCF_019279795.1 Protopterus annectens
GCTGTGAAGTGAATGTGGAGCAGTGATGTTCCATGGTTGTGAAGTGTACATGGAGCAGTGACATTCTACACCTGTGAAGTGAATGTGAAGCAGTGATGTTCCATGGTTGTGAAGTGTACATGGAGCAGTGACATTCTACAGCTGTGAAGTGAATGTGGAGCAGTGATGTTCCATGGTTGTGAAGTGTACATGGAGCAGTGACATTCTACAGCTGTGAAGTGAATGTGAAGCAGTGATGTTCCATGGTTGTGAAGTGTACATGGAGCAGTGACATTCTACAGCTGTGAAGTGAATGTGGAGCAGTGATGTTCCATGGTTGTGATGTTCCATGGTTGTGAAGTGTACATAGAGCAGTGACATTCTACAGCTGTGAAGTGAATGTGGAGCAGTGATGTTCCATGGTTGTGAAGTGTACATAGAGCAATGACATTCTACAGCTGTGAAGTGAATGTGGAGCAGTGATGTTCCATGGTTGTGAAGTGTACATGGAGCAGTGACATTCTACAGCTGTGAAGTGAATGTGGAGCAGTGATGTTCCATGGTTGTGAAGTGTACATAGAGCAGTGACATTCTACAGCTGTGAAGTGAATGTGGAGCAGTGATGTTCCATGGTTGTGAAGTGTACATGGAGCAGTGACATTCTATAGCTGTGAAGTGAATGTGGAGCAGTGATGTTCCATGGTTGTGAAGTGTACATGGAGCAGTGACATTCTACAGCTGTGAAGTGAATGTGGAGCAGTGATGTTCCATGGTTGTGAAGTGTACATGGAGCAGTGACATTCTACAGCTGTGAAGTGAATGTGAAGCAGTGATGTTCCATGGTTGTGAAGTGTACATGGAGCAGTGACATTCTATTGCTGTGAACTGAATGTGAAGCAGTGATGTTCTTCGGCTGTGAAGTGTAGATAAAGCAATGACATTCTACAGCTGTGAAGTGAATGTGAAGCAGTGATGTTCCATGGTTGTGAAGTGTACATGGAGCAGTGACATTCTACAAATGTGAAGTGAATGTGGAGCAGTGATGTTCCATGGTTGTGAAGTGTACATGGAGCAGTGATATTCTACAGCTGTGAAGTGAATGTGGAGCAGTGATGTTCCATGGTTGTGAAGTGTACATGGAGCAATGACTTTCCAGGGCCGTGAAATGTATATGGAGTACTGATATTCCACAGCTGTGGTGTATGTGGAGCAGTGACATTCCATGGCACAAAGCATTAAAATATGAAACTATCCTAGAAAGAAAAATGTAGTGGATTTCGAGGGGGGGAGGCTGGACAATTTCAGATACTGACAGATATTGATAAATGTTACATACCCACAGCTTCAATGAAAATATAAAGTGTGTTTTAAAGCTAGAGTTGAAGAAAGACAATGAGTTGGATGGAATCATTAAAGTGAGTCATTAAAATTTCATCTTCCATTTTGTGGTTCTTTTATTATTTATTTATTTGTTTATTTATTTATTGATGTTTACTAATAAAAAATAAGATCAAAAATGCCTTAAGGTAATGTTTTTTTTATGCAAACTCAAAAGTCAACTACTGCAATAATTTCCTGCCTATATCACTTGACCACTTTTATTTCTTAAAAAAACAACTACTCAACTTCTCTATTTACTCTGAAAAGGTTCCTGTCAACATAAGACAATTTTATTAACTTACTACTAAATGGCTTGCAGTTGACTTAATTACTCTGTCTCCCAACTGAATGCTAAAATACTTCTGTGTATGTACATGTATTTTATTTTAATTTAATTGTTTCATTAACTTCTTGGCATCCTTTTTTTCTGTCAACCTATTTCTTCTACTATTGATTTGTATTTGCACCACCCTTTTCTACTAATTACTTTCATTTTCAGCCCCATTTGTTAACCCGCTTTATGCAACTCTTTTACTGTCACCTCACAAAAGGTATGCTGTGACCCTTCTTAATGGCATGCAATGACTTAGCTGACCAAATAGATTGAGCTTTGTTGCAAAACTTAGTTCAGCGTTTTTAATGATACTTTATATGTGCTTGCACTTGCAAACTTTTTTTATTATTCTCATGTTTATTGTATAGCTTATTCACTTATGGTTGTATTTTACATAGTTTATTTGTCTGTGCTATGTATATCATGTACTACATTAATCAGTACTGTGTCAGCACTTTTATCCTTGAGCCTTAATTGAAAATGGATCACAACCTGTTTAGAAACAGACAGGCAAAACATACATAAATGCATACATATGTACATACATACATACTGTAACATGTTTTCTGAAAAATGTGTAATGAGTCTCTAAAAATGTGCAAAGTGCTTGTAAGTGTATTGCAATATTGAGTGTGGAAATATTCTCATAACACTTAACTAGCTGAAGACTCATTTTGAGTGAAACCTCAGAAGTATGGAGTGTGACAACCCATTCAGCGCTAACTGGGATGTATTCTGCCAGCAGAAGTACTTCTTTACAGAGATAAAAACATGGCCTGGGGGAGCTCTGCTATCTTTGGCTTTCGTAATAAATAAATACATAAATAAAAAAAACAGCATGCATCCTATTGGGGTTCCAAGGATTGTAAATATAGGGTGAACGTAAACAGTCTTCCAGCAACAATGATGCAAGGAGGCTGAAGCAGCAGGCTCAAAAGCAGCCTGAGTCAACTTCTTCAAAACAGAGTTAAGATCCCAGGGAGGAGGAGGAACAGGCTTCCTGGAAGGTCTAAAATTAAGGATGCCTTTAAGAAATTGTTTCATCTCAAATCTAGAAGCTAGAGGAGGAGAAAAGGCAAACAAGCAGAGACAGATGGTAAGTGGGCCTTAATAGAAGAATGGGCCAAATCAGCATTGAGCAACTCCCACAAATAAGAGAGAACCAAAGGAACATCCACAGTAAGTGGGTCCAGGTTATGAGAGAGACACCAAACAGAAAACCTCTTCCATTTGGATAAGTAAGATTTCCTAGTAGTAGGTTTCCTGGTCGCCTGTAGGACTTGCAGCACATCCTCTGAAAACAGGTGTCTATGAGGAATCAAAATCCTGTCACCTACGGTGTCAGTTGAAGTGTGGACAGGTGGGGATGGATGAGAGATCCCTTGTCTTGTGTGATTAGATCCACCCTGTGAGGCACCTTGTGATGATTGTCATTGGCTAGATGTAGATGTAGAGGGAAACAGTGTTGTCATGGCTAAAAGGGAGTCACCAACAAGATTTTGGGAGCATCCTGTTGAATTTTGAACATGACTTTCGGAATGAGAGGAAGGGGAGGAGAATGCATAAATAAACATCCCCTTGACAGGATATCTACCTTCCATACCAGAGGACCTGGGACACTGGCACAAAACAGAGGAAGTTGTCTGTTCAGTGGGGAGGCAAGAAGATCTGTTTGAGGAGTACCCCACTGGTGCACAATGTCCAGAAATACATCCTTGTGAAGCGCCCATTCATGTGACTGAGTTAAGGATCTGCTCAGACTGTCTGTCACAATGTTTTGACTGGAAGGGATATAAACTGCCTGAAGAGTCACTTGATACTTGACAGCAAGATCCAATACCAGAAGTGCCAACTGCCAAAGAAGATAAGATCTAATTTCTCCCCATTTGTTGATATACCACAACACTGTGTTATTGTCCATGAAAACCTTGAGAGGCCCTGTAGAAAAAGAGGATGAAATGCCTGAAAAGCCAGCAGAAGAGCTCTCATCTCTTTGACATTGATGTGCTCCTTCTACTGATGAGGCAACCACACCCCCATACCTTCAGGGAGCCAAATGTTGCACCCCCCCATCCCATGTCTGACTATATCTGTGAACAATTCCTGAGAGGGAAGAGGGGGATGAAAAGGAATCCCTGTATTCAAAGTCAATTGCTGAATCCACCAATGAAGTTCCAGTCTGAGACAAGGAAGAAAAAGAACCACAAAGTCTACAGAATGTGCATGTTGTAGCCACACTGACTTCAGAAGCCACTGAAACTTTCTCATGTGAAGTTTGGCCAGAGGGAGCATCAGAATGGTGAATGCCATGAAACCCAGAGCTCTCAGAAACTCCCTGGTGGTAAAGGAAGTCAGTGGACAAGTGTGAAAAAAAGAAATGAGAGTTAAGGCCTTTGGAGGGGACAGGGATGCAAGCACTGGCACTGTCTGAATCCTGAAACCCAGAAAAACATGATCCTAAGAAGGAGTCAGAATAGACTTTTTGAAATTTATAGTGAACACCAGGCTCTGAAGAAGGGAAATGGCAAAATTAAGATTTTGCAAAAAAAGAGTGTATGGAGAATACACCTTAATCAACAGGTTAATTAAGGAAATATTTGCATCTCTCAAAGCCTGCAAAAAGCAATCACATGAGTGAGGCATTTGTTGAACACCACAGGACAGTAGAAAGGCCAAAGAGCAAAGCAGAGAACTAAAAATACCAGGAAGCAACAGAGAAATGCAAAATCTTTCTGAAAAGGGGATAGATCAGAATATGGAGATAAGCATCCTTAAGATCCAGAGGCACCATATAAACCTGAGGGAGCAAGAGAGGAAACAGAGTCTGAAGGGTCAACATCCAAAAAGAAGGCCCTTCTAGAAAAGTGTTTAGATGACAGAGGTCTAGAATAGGTCTCCAAGTGCCCTCTCTCCTGGGCACTAGAAACATTCTGGAGTAGAACCCTTTGCCACTTTGGTATACAGGAACCTCTTGAATAGTACCCTAAGTCAAGAGATTTTAAAGAACATCTGGGAAAAAGGGAAGTTGTCCCCAAGGAGGCTGAGGAATGCCCATAAAAGGAGGATGGGATTTGATGCACCATGAAGTACCCCTGCTAAATGACTGACAGAATGCAAGAATCCTGAGTGAGCTGAAGCCAAACAAGAAAGTTGAAGAGAAAGAGGAATGTGGCTGGGAAAAGACAGATAGTCACACAGCACCTGGTTTGTCTGGAAAGGAAGGCTTTGGAGTCCTTAAAAACTGAGTCACCTTAGCAGGAGGAGCCCATTTGCCAATCTTCCTACCCTTAGTAGAAGGGCGGGATTGCCTGCGAACAAAGACAGGCTTAGCGGGTAATTTCTCCGAAATTTAGGAGCAGGAGAAACAAACACGTTTAAGCACTTGTAAGGCCTTACTGTTATCCTGAAGGGGCTTAAACAAAGCAACAGCAGCAGCAGCTTCTCCAAGCATAAGTATAGAATCTAGAGCATACCTCTCAACCTCTTAGTGCAAGAAATCTGGACAAAGCCCAATAAAATGGGGGACAAAGGCCCAAAATAGGGACATAGTTTTAAATATTGCTCTTATAAACTTGGAAAGTTGCTAGAGAAACAGGGTTTGTTTTAAAATACATTTTCTGAAGGATATGAGGCCTGAAATTCAAATGTATGTCATTATTTAGTAACTTTAATCCTCGGATTATCCGAGTGATTTGCCAGAAAACCTCAAATTTTATGAGGAACAGAACAAAAATATGAACCAAAAATCTGGGCATTCTATGAAAATCTGGGCACTTGAGGGGTATGATCCAGAGGAGCACCCATCAACTTAGCTTTAATATCATCAGGTAGAGGCTGAAGCCTATGCCAAGAATACCTCCTCATTACTGAACCAAAAACAGTAGAAGAGGCATCTGCTGCATCATAACTACATTTAATAGAATAATGAATGACTTGAGAGGAAGTCTCCAGCAAGGAAAGAACAAAAGTGTTGCCCTCAGAGTCTGGAAAATCAGAAATACGTTGACAGGCCTGAGAAAGAAGAGCCAACACATACCTAGAAATATGGGTCTGATAATTAATAGCCCTAAAAGCTAGGGTAGTGGAAGTGTAAACCTTCTTACCCAGCCTTTCCTTAGTTCTGCTATCCTTGTCAGAAGGCAATAACTCGGGTGAAGGAAGTAACTGAGATAGCTTATCAGAGGCCACAGACACTACAGAGGGGTCAGCAGCAGGACATTTATATAGGAAAGAACAATCCTCAGACACCCGATAAAACCTGTCAGGCTTCTTGGGAGCAGGGGTACAGAATTAGATGCATAAGAAGCATTGGAAAAAGCATTCAGAAAAGCAGCCAAAACAGGAGGAATAGCCACAGGTTTAGGGGAGTCCAACTGAAGCAACTGACAGTACCTCTTATGGATATCAGAAACCTGAGCACAATCCCACTTAAAATATCCATCATCCTGCAGAGTGTGTCCCTAAAGGAAATTTCCTCAAAAGGAACATCTGGGCTAATAGATTCCTCCACCTCAGACCTAAAGTGCAAAGGAGAAGGAATTTGAGTAGAATAAGTCAGGGATACATTACCAGAATCCAATTCATCCTCAGAAGAATCCAGTTCCCTAGGCCTTTTAAGGGGAGTAGAGGACCAAGTAAGAGCAGGAACCAAAACACCTTGAGGTTTTAAGGACATTAAAGCATTAAATAGCCCCGGAGTGAAGGCCTGCGACTCACTCTGTGAATCCCTAGGAGCAGAAGAAACATGTTTAATTATTTGTTTCTTTTTTAAAGGCACTTCCCCTCCAAAAAAACTGAGAAGGCTCAGACCTGGGATAGCAGTCGAGAACCGTAGTAGGAAATACTTCCCCAACTAAATAGGTTCATAGATCGGTTCATAGATTAGTACTAAGCTAACTGCCCTTGCGAGCCATTTTAAGTCTAGCCAAATATCCCTTGTGAGACTCAAACCCTGCACCTTGTGCTTGCAAGGCAAGCACCTTAACTATTAGGCCAACCTCCCAAGACTGAAGAATTCCCCTAGGCTCCTTGGAAAAAGTCAACCATGGATCCCCCTGAACATCTGAGATGGACACCTGCAAAGCCTCTCTGGAAGTGCTGCCAGCCAGACCCTCACCAAACTCCGACACGGTCGGGGTAAAGTATTCCGACAACACAGCTGGACAAGCCTCTGGGTTTGTAATGACCTTGGGAGAAACACTTGGCACAGGCTGGACAGCAGAAGATTCTGGTCGTATCTTTCTCACCTTTTTCTTCCCTAACAGCTGACCCTCATGAGATTCCTTCCATTATATCTTTAGCGAAAAGATTAAGATTCTGGTTCTCAAGATACAAGGAAAGGGAAGAAAGTCTACTGCAAAGGGTCTTCAAAACAAATGCTGACAAACAGCCCAATACATATGGTCATGAGTGGCTTCTAGGCAAAAGAGACACATTGTGGTGGTCTTTATGGGGAATCTGTCTCCCACACTGGCATTTACCCTTCCTGAATGACAGTAACTTCAAGGAGTAGTAAAAAAATCAAGAAAATACAAAAAACCCCAACAGGGCACTTATCTGCAGCTGCAAATAAGTCAGCAACCAGGTGTAGGTAGTCTCTGGAGAACCAAAATGTGTTAAACTGGCAGAAACAGATGCATAAAAACAGCCAGACAGTGAAAAGATATGCTCAGAACTAAAGGCAAAGAAGTTCTGTTTATGGTAGGCCCGAATGTCACCTTTAGGCCACACAAGGAGCATTTGGATGATGTTCTGCATACCTTTTAAATAAGCAACAAGTAGTCTTTGGTAGACTGGCTGGATGCCCAGGCTTCTGAGGCAGGGAATCCAATATGGTAAAGAATACTGCAGCAGGGAATGTAAGGACATCATACTGACTGCATACAGCTTGAGTAGCAGTAGACATATTTAATGTCCTACATCAAGCATTTCTCAGTCTATATTAGAAATCACTATAATGGAAAAAGTTACATCTGATAGTTTTAAGTGGAGGCAAGAGATAATCTCAGATAAAGAAGTTGGAAGCCCTTAAGATATGAGTGTTTAATAGTAAGGTTAACAATAAATACAGTTGCTGAGTCATTCACTGCATCAAAACAGTATTACATTGATTAACTTTTATAGAATAAATGAATATCCGACTCGGCCGAGGTAAAAAAAAAACAGTCAGAAAGAGGGAAGGACATGTGGAGGAAACTGAAATTATTATCACAAAGACAAGACTTTAGATAAAAAAAAAACAGAAAAATACTATTTTGTAAATATAGCAGAAGAAATCAGAAAAAGCTTTCAAAATAGCAAATGGAATTGTAAGGCCCAAGTTGCAGAAAAAAATTGCAAAGAATAAAAATATACTTCCTGATTGGTATATGGGGCAATAAGACTTAAAAGGGAGGCTTGACATGATTTAACACAGGAGATGGAATGTGATCAGAAGGGAGAGTTAAGCCGAAAAAGCAGAGATAATGAGCAGGAACATTCATTCGGTATTCAAGAATAAAAAAAAAAAAAAAAAAAAACAGGGACGTGTATATGCCAAAACCAATAAAAGATAAATACTCTTTGTGATGAGAGATGAGTTCTTGTTGCTTAGTAGTGAGGACTAAAAGATAGCAGATATGAAGCCACTTTACAAAAATGTGAGTAAATGATGGGAAGATAGCTAATATTCATTTTGATCCAGTGGGTAGAAACATAATTTAATTAGCTATATAGGAAAATATTATTGAACATTTAGAGGCTAATAAGTTGAGTTATGCACAAGCAAAATGCTATGATAAAAAAACTCTTAAATTTCATTAACAGAAATCATACAGTTCAGCAATTTGCCCTCTGTGAATGCTAATTTATTAAGGCCTCTTGTTGAAATCTGGAAGAATGACAAGTCACTAGATACAAAAAGATGGCTTTACACTTTATGTGGAGACTTACAAACTGTTGCAACCAGGATTGTTTCTTTTCTCTCAGAATCAGCATTCTCAGAGTTGAATTTATATTAATAAAATTATTTAGGTATTATAATTCCCTTTTAACCCACACTGGTGGTATAGAGAGATAAGGTCCTGACTATAACCCTGGTGACCTGAGCTTGGACAACAGCTCAATACAGGGAAAGAGGATGGTCATACCCATTTTGGGAGCTGAAGGTAGGTGCACACATTCAGGGCACAGTCTATCTGGTGGTGTGATTACTCTGGTGGAGACAGCGAGAAACAACTACATGGTGCTGTCTGAGATTGAATAGGACATTCTGCTGACAACATCATCACCTGCATCATCATCACCATCATCTTTATCCTCCTCAGCCCCTTTCCCCATTTTCTACATGGAGTCAGGGTGTCACATCAGCTATTGCCATCTCTCTTGATTCAATGCCACTCTCCTACATTCTTTGACAGTCAAGCCTGACTGTAGCAGGTCTTCTCTTAAACCATGTATCCATCTCTTTTCTGGACATTCTAATGTCCTCTTGCCTTCTTCCTGTCTGATGCAAATCTTCTTCACCAAATTGTCTTATGCTTTCCCGTACGCGTCCCTTAACCACAGAAATCTATTAATTTTGACCCTCTCTGTAACTGGAGTGACTTGGGCTTCTGCTCTGATATACTCATTTCTTCATCTGTCCTACAGTTCACATCCTACTACCCATCTCATGTATTTTATCTCCATCCCCTCTTGCTCTCTCAACTGCACTCCCTTCACTGCCCAGGTTTCTGTACTCTGTAGTGGTACTGGTTACAACAATGTTTTGTAAACTTTACTGTTCAGACTCTTCAGCACCCTTTTGCTACACAGTTTCCCTGACAATCTGTGCCAGTTGACTGCAGCCCCTCTGATTCAAGATTTGACCTCCTCATTCATACTCTCCTTCTCCACAGCCACCTCTTTAACCTTTTCCACTATTTTGATTTAATTCTCAGTTTTCATCTTCTTCTGATTACCCATTTGCTGTCATGACAACCGTCACATCTGTACTCAGATGTTCATCGTGTTTCACTGTTGCAGTCATGACTGTAGGGTTCTCCCCTGCAGGCAGGCAGCCCTCGGTCGGACAGAATCCCAAAGTCTGGGTCCGGCGTCGGCTGTTCAACCATGCTCCCCGACGTCAGAGCGCCAGGAGTACAAAGCTGACAGCCGACGCCATCTTCTCCAGTCTTTCTTGCCGTGCGGTGATAGCAGTTCGCAAGTGCCGGTCAGCTGACTCCTGACGAATTTTTCTGATATACTTCAGTCTGAAGATTTTCTTCTCCACTCAAAGCTAAGTACCCCATTGGGGAAACTTTTTTCTTGCTCCACTCCGATGTTAGAAAAAGTTAATAATTGTATTTCATGTGGGAAGCAAATACCTCATAAGGATTTTCATTCTTACTGTATTCCTTGCTTAGGCCCTGACCACGACGTAGCTAGTTGTCGGTTTTGTGCTAGATTCAATCAACGTACAATTAAGCGAAGGTACGATTTTGCTTTTCATTACTTCGGTAGGCGCTTTAACTACAAAATGTCGTCAGATACGGTTCTGGCTACCGGAGTTCACAAACGTCGCAAGGATAAAGACAGGCCTCCGAGGTCCAAATCTGATGATAGCGCACAAGCGGAGCCAACTTCAGGTTCGGCCGTCATCAGTGAGGCGCTTTTGCAGCCCCTGTCGTCGGCCATTTCAGAACCGATGGCCGAAACAGACTCTCATGAGGAGCCAACCAGGCCTTTAAATATTTCTACTGCAGGACCTTCGGACAATGCTCCTTCAGATGGGTCTGGAGCCGCTGTGCAGGTACCGGCTTCCGAATGGGTTTTCAGGCCTACTCATCTTCTAATAAAGGCAAAGACAAAGGCAAAGACTCCTTCTAAATCAAAGACTACAACACAGGCCTCTTCTGAACCAGCTCCCAAGTCACAGAAACAGTTACTCAAGATGGCGGAGGATTTACTTACTATGATTAGGGGTTCACATCCCCCTCCAGATAAAAGGCCAAGGCAGGATGTTTATTATGATTCCTCTGATCAGGCTTCTGTTTCCTCAGTTTCTTCTTCTGATCACGAATATTCTTTCCCTCCTTATGAGGATTCTGATGCTGAGGAATCCATTCCTTCAGCTTCTCCCCCTGAGGATTTCTCTTTTGGGGAAACTTTGCATGAAATGAGGGAACATTTCCACTGGGAAGGACAGGAGTATTCGGAATCTAAGAAAAGACTGAGGGATTTTCTTCTTCTTCCCCAACATAGACCCCTGGCTATTCCTCCTGTTTTGGATATTGTGGATGATGCCTTTCGAGGCTAACTTAACCCCTGACTCTTTTCCTCCTGCTCCTGTTAAGCCTGATAGATATTACAGGGTTCCTGATTCCCATCAATTTTTATACAAGAACCTTTCTGCTGACCCTGAAACCATTTCTCAGGGTCCTAAGGGAGTCAAGGCCGCTTCTGCCAAAAATCCCATTCCTACTGAAAAGGATTCTCGATCCTTAGAAAGATGGGGCAAAAAGGTGTACACTTCTGCTACTTTGTCCATTAGGGCTTTAAACTGTCAGTTTCATATACTAAAATACCAGCAATTTCTCTTGTCTGTTTTAAAACAAAAGCTTACTTCCATTTCTGCCTGTGCAGATGATAAGGAATTACATGACTTATTGCATGCCACTGAACAAGTTGGGAAGCATGGTTTACACTGTGGATTTGATGCCTTGGAGGTTTCTTGTAGGACTGCGGCCTCTGGCACAGTCATTAGAAGGCATGCATGGCTAAAGGAACAACATTTGCCTGAACAAGTAAAGGCTAAATTATTGGATGCTCCTGTTCAGCATAATGTTTTGTTTGGATCAAAAGCTGAAGAGGTGATTAAAAAGATGGAGGATAAGGCTAAATCCATGCAAACAGTTAAAGATTTCTTACAAGTACAGCCACCTAGATTTAGCAGGAATTGGCCTTCAAAAAATTGGTCCTTTCCCACTTCAGACAGGCCTCAGAGGGGTAGATATAGACGCTCCAGAGGAAGGCCTCAAACACAAGCTTCTTATAGACCAAGACAGTGGACTGCTTCCACCCCTAGGGGAGGAGAGGACAGGTCACAAACTCAAAGGAAACAGACTCAATGACTCCCTCTGTTGGGCTAGAGGAACTTCTTGCCTGGAAGCCCCTCTCGGAGGTAAACTCTCTCTTTTTTATCAAAATTGGACTCAAATAACCCAAGACAAGTGGGTTTTGGATGTGGTTTTAAGAGGTTACAAATTCCATTTTCATACCTTGCCAAGGCCAAGTGGATGGCCAGACCTTCCAAAACATCAATGGACGTAGGCCTTAAACCAGGCGGAAGCTCTTTTGGCTACGAATGCCATAGAACTGGTTCCACTTTCAGAGATGGGAAAAGGTTTTTACTCAAGGCTCTTTCTAGTCCCAAGGAAGCAATACTCATGGAGACCCATTCTGGATCTGTCGGTCTTGAACACCTTTCTAGAGATTCCAAAATTCAAGATGCTTACTCTACAGCAGCTACTTCCAATGCTGTCCAAAGATGCTTGGATGGTAACTTTGGATTTAAAGGAGGCATATTTACACATTCCCATCAGGCAGGATCACAGAAAATACCTCAGGTTCAAGGCCAGATTGAGGCACTTTCAATTATCTGCGCTGCCCTTTGGATTGTCTACTGCACCCAGGGTCTTCACCAAATGCCTGGCTCCAGTAGTAGCTTACTGCAGACTCAAGGGAATTCAAATTTACCCTTATCTGGACGATTGTCTAATTCAGGCAGACGGCAAGGATGTCTTACTCCAGCATCTAGAATTTGTACAGAACCTCCTCAAGTTCCTGGGATTCTCTGTAAACATAAAAAAGTCAAATTTGACACCATCACAACAGATAACTATTCTGGGTGCACTTCTAAACACCACAACCCAGATGGCATTTCTGACGTTCGAAAAACAATTACAGCTGGCTTCAACTTTCAGAACCTTGGTAACTTTAACTCAACTATCTGCAAGGAAATTCCTGCAGGCTTTGGGTTACATGACCTCCTGCATCCTTCTCGTACCATATGCAAGACTACACATGAGGAAAATACAGTGGTACCTAAAAAGTGTATGGTCTCAGCATTGCCACAGTTTAGACATACTGATCTCCATCCTTCCTTGCCTTCAAAAGGAATTTCTTTGGTGGTTCAGGGCATGTGCTCTAAACAAAGGGAAACCCTTCCGTCTGCCTCCGGCCACTCAGATTCTAACCACGGACGCCTCGGATTATGCTTGGGGAGCACATTTTCAGGGCAATTGTCTGCAGGGCCTTTGGACAAAGGATCCCAAGCACCTGCATATCAACTTAAAGGAAATGTTAGCCGTTCAGAAAGCTATATTGGCCTTCAGGAATCTTTTACAACCAGGACAACTACTAATATGGACAGACAACACCACAGTTATGTGGTACATAAACAAGCAAGGGGGATCTCATTCCTACCCCCTTTGCAGAGTAGCCATGGATATATGGAACACAGCTCTAGCTTGCAATCTGGATCTTCAAGCTCAGTTTCTACCAGGAAAACAAAACTTCCTGGCAGACAGTCTGAGCAGAAACCTTTCAGATCCACATGAGTGGATGCTGGACACCAAAATATTCAGGATGATAATTGCAGTCTGGGGATGTCCTCACATAGACCTCTTTGCATCCCATCTCAATCATCAGCTATGGAATTTTTGCACCAGGACTTTCCACAGAGAAGCTTGGAAAGTGGATGCCCTGTCATTCAGTTGGAGGAACCTCTCGGGATATGCCTTTCTGCCTCTTCCTCTTCTTCCACGGGTTTTATTGAAGATAAAACAAGACAAGCCCAAGATGATAATCTTGCTGGCTCCGAATTGGCTTCGGCAATTTTGGTATCCAACTCTAAAAAACCTATGCCGGGTGCTCCCTTGGGTTTTACCTCAGTCTCCGAACCTTCTGTCCCAACATCAGGGTCAGGTTCTACACTCTCATGTCAGAACTCTCAGCCTGGTGGCCTGGTTTATCCAGGGCCTTTGATTTCTTCTTTCCTACCCAAGCAGGTTATGGATGTCATTTTAGAAGCCAGACATCCTAGCACTCGAAAATCTTATGCAGGAAAATGGAAAAGATTTTGTTCCTGGATGCAGGCTCAGGATTCTGATCCTCTTCTTCCTAACATTACTTTAATTTTACTTTACTTGACAGATCTCTTACATAAGGGTCTCTCTTTCTCGTCCATTAAGATACATGCCTCTGCTATTTCTGCTCATTATAATACAGACCCTCCCATCTTTTCCCACCAGCTCATGAGACAGTTTCTCAGAGGAGCTAAGAACTTAAGACCTCCTAGATCTCCTCCCATTCCTGCTTGGGATTTCAACTATGTTTTGGAAAAACTAATCTTGCCTCCTTTTGAGCCTGCCGCCTCTTCTGACATCAAGTTTTTATCTTGGAAGACAGCTATTCTGTTAGCCCTAACCTCTGCCAAGAGAGTTTCAGAGTTACAAGCTCTTATGGCCGTGGAGCATTATATTATTTTTCATCAAGACAGAGTGTCTTTGAGGACTAATCCTACCTTCATGCCTAAAGTGGTTTCCAAAGTGGCTTTAAATCAGACTATCCACTTGCCTACCTTTTTCCCCACTCCTCAAAATAAAGGGGAAAGGATCTTACATTCCTTGGATGTACACAGACAACTACATTTTTACCTGGACAGAACCAAGGACATCAGGAAATCAGAGCAATTGTTTGTTTCTTATGCTTCAAGTTCCCAAGGTAAAGCCATTTCAAAACAGACCATTTCTAAATGGATTGCTCATGGAATCAGATTTTGTTATTCTCACCATGGAAAGCAAATCCCAAGGAGTATTTGGACTCATTCCACCAGAGCTGCTGCCACTTCTGCGGCTTTTCTCAGGGGAGTTCCTACCAAGGACATTTTGGAAGCTGCAACTTGGAGTTCCGTGCATACTTTTTCTAAGCACTACAATCTACCTCTCTACTCTAAGTCTACGGCAGGCTTTGCCTCTGCAGTCTTGCAGGGCCTTTTAGCCACCCCTTCTTCTTTATGACCACCTCCCTTTCTTTCAGCTTTGGGATTCTACCCTACAGTCATGACTGCAACAGTAAAACACGATGAACATAGTACAGTTGTGTACACCTACCATAAATGTAGATGTTCGAGTGTCTTCACTGTTGCAGTCTGGGTTTCCTCCCCTGTCCCTCTTATTTTTACTTTTGTGTATTTCCTTTTTTCACCATTCTTCTGAGGTGTATTTGCAAAGGTTATGGGACCTTTTTCATTTTGGGACTCTTGACATCTGGGGCAAGAAAAACTGAAGAAGATGACGTCAGCTGTCAGCTTTGTACTCCTGGCGCTCTGACGTCGGGGAGCATGGTTGAACAGCCGACGCCGGACCCAGACTTTGGGATTCTGGCCGACCGAGGGCTGCCTACCGGCAGGGGAGAACCCTACAGTCATGACTGCAACAGTGAAGACACTCGTACATCTTCATTTATGGTAGGTGTACACAACTGTACTTTTCATCACATGTGCCTTCAGTTTTGCATTCCATTCCTCTATCATTTGCTGAAGGTCTTGCTCAGAGCAACATAATCTACATACAGCAGCTTTATTGATCTGTCTCCTCCAACCTGTTTTCTAATGTAGTCCATCACCAGTACAAACAGCAGTGGATTTCAGATCTGAACTGTAATGTGCACCCACTCACACTGGAAACACTTCTGTGAGGCTAAATGCTGTTTGTAATTCTGTCATTGGTCATTCTACATAGACTACACTAATTCTACCAATGTTTCCATGTCCTGCTAACATCAACTTTTTGCAGAAGTGAGAGGCTATTTAGTATTGACACCCATTGCATGCCCTGCTCTCAGGATGTTAATGGGCATATGCAGGGTGGGCTGTAAATTAGGAAAAAACAACCCCAGTGCTGTGTCCCAATCATATCATCAGTCCTGAACATAAGTCAGAATTAGCCTGAATGAGGATGTGGCTAGTGTGGTTGATGAAAGGGATGATAAGAGAACTTTAGGGCAGCTGGTAGTCAGCTGTGGAGTGCAAAAAAAACTATACTGTAATTCCCTTTCCCTGAACAGAATGGCAAGCTATTAGGAGTCCACAGTCTTCTCAAACAGCAGCCAGCCAAAAATAAAGATAGACAAAGTGGTTTCTGTCATGTTATGTCCTCTATTCTGATATCAAGTAAGTAATGGGCAGGAGTCGTTTGTTTGTAAATCCATTTTCTAGCTATTACTAATATGGAACTTGATAACTGATAGCTGTGTTGGTATTACTTTTGTACATTCTCCTAGTTTATAAACAAAAAGCATTACTGACGATCCTCTGTGTAGCCATTTATTTGCATATATTTATTTATTTATTTTATTTTATTTTACATTTGTTGACCGGGCTAGTCTAGCT
Organism: Protopterus annectens; assembly: GCF_019279795.1. Classification (NCBI taxonomy): domain Eukaryota; kingdom Metazoa; phylum Chordata; order Ceratodontiformes; family Protopteridae; genus Protopterus; species Protopterus annectens. Next base: position 494,818,311 of record NC_056726.1, read on the forward strand.
GGATATATTTCCATTTTCAGTAGAGGCCCGGGGAGAAAAGCTCCACACAGAAATACACATAAAAAGAAAAAAAACCTTACAATTAAAAAGCAATAACAATAATAACAAATGGCAATATAATGTCAAAATAAAAACTTAATTAAAGAAGATATATCAAAAGTATAACTTGTATGAGTAACAAAGATTCAAGTTAAAGGATGAGATGACAGTGAGAAAAATATAGGGTGACAAGTTGTTGTACAGAGAGAGTTAGAGGTAAGCAAAAGGGTAAAATATCAGAGAAAGAGGGCAAAAATACTATAAGAGGGTAAAAAAGGAAGTCATCTAAGAGATGACAGGAAAACAAAAGAAGCAGAAAAGACTTGCTAGATATGAGACAAAGAGAGGTAAAGAAAAATAAGAGTTAGGAAGAAAGAGTTATAAAAAGAAAAGAAAAAGAAAAGAAAAAAGAAAAGAAGAGACAGTGGCGGAAAAATGAGGAGGAGGATAAACAGATGTAGGTAGGAAGATTAGTCAGGCTTTATACAGGAACAGAGCCAATGGCTTTTGAAGTAATTCTTAATTTCTTGTTTGAAGAGAGGCAGAGATGCGAGTAGAGTGATTTCACTGGGTAGTGAATTCCAGCTCCTTCCAATTGTATTAGAGAAAAGGGAGTCACCGGCTGAGTTATTGGACTTTGTAGGGCAGGCCATAAGTTTCTTAGAAGATCTAAGAGAGTTGAGATTATTATAAGGGATTAAAAGTTGAGAAAGAATAGGAGTGTTATTGGGCTGGTATAGTAATTTGTGGGCAATATTGAGTTGGGGAATAAGCAAAAGGTGTTGAAATTCCATCCATCCTAGTTGTTTCAGGTTCACACAGTGATGTGTTCTATAAGGGTTACCAGTAGCAAATCTGGCAATGTTGTAATAGGATGTGGCAAGTTTGTTAAGGTTGGCTTTCTTAAGGTTGGTAAAGATTGGAGAAGCATAAAGGAGTGTAGATATAAGATGGGAGTGGGCAATTGTGGCTCTGGCAGAAGCAGTTAGGTAGGCTTTAATTCTATATAAGGATCCAATTTTTCTGTTTACTAATTTGATAGTGTTGTTAATGTGTTGATCAAAAGAGAGATTATTATCAATTGTTATTCCTAATAGTTTTGTTGTTGGCTCAGGGGAAATGACAGTAGCATTATTTGATGAGATGGTGAAATCAAGGGGTGGGGACCGAGAGGTAGGGGTGAAGAGGAGAAGTTTAGTTTTTTTGGTATTAAGAAGAAGGTAGCATTTAGAAAACCATGTTTCACCCATGTTGAAGATGCTTTGAGTAAGTGAATGAAGTGTTGTAGAAGAAGACGCTGAGCAAATTAGGGTAGAGTCATCAGCATATTGTATGACGGTTGCTTGAGGAATTGCTAGATGTAGGTCATTAATGAATAGAGTGAAAAGAAGAGGTCCGAGAATTGAGCCCTGAGGGACACCAATAGTTACAGGTAAAAGAGAGGAAGTTTGGTTTCCCCAAAGAACTGCTTTAAATCTTTAAATGATAGCTATAGAAAGCTACTAGTTTCTAAAAATGTGTTCTCTGCATCTCAGATGCATGAGCTGTTTGATTTCATAGGATTATAGGATCATAGGAAGTTACTAGGCTATTGGCCCTGAGGACCTTATAAGCCTAGCTAAGAGTTTATCATATGTTTAGACAAGTCAGCACCCAAAGCCCCTGTCCAGCAGGGACACAGGTGGAATCCCATGGGTGTATTTTCTGTTTCCCCATCCAGTTATCCAGGTTCCACTTAAAAAGGGATAATGAGGTACTTTGCTTGACATGAAGAGGGAGTCTATTCCACAGATGGGGGAGTCTCTGGGACACAAATCTGTCCCAACAACCCCTATTGATGTCACAGACCAGGTTGAGGACACGTGTGTGGGTTACTCGACTGGAGCTTGACTTGAATATGCAGCAGTGGTGTCAGGGCAGAGTCTGAGATTGCTTTGTATGCCAAACAGAGGTCACCTCTGAGGAGTCTGTATGAAACTGAGTAGAGGAACAGGGCTTTTAGCCTATTTGTGTAGGGTAGATGTTTGAGGCCCTGAATTCTCCTGCAGATGAACTTCTGTGGTCTCTCCAGCTGCTGCATATGCTTTGCAAGGTATATGGTGAAGGGGGTGTTGTACTTAATAATTGGCCTTATAAGGGAAGAATACAGGGATGTTATGACCTCCTGGTCCCTGGATGAGATGCCCTTACTTATGAGGTGGGCCATGTAGAAAGCTTTCCATACATCAGAAGCAACATGGTGGTGAAAGTCAGGTTGCTATCAATCAACCTGGATGCCCAAATCCCTCATGACTGATTGTATGCTTAGGACATTGTTATTAATGAGCTAATATGTGGGGACGACACTCTCCCCAAAGGGGATGATAATGCATTTTTTGCTTTCAGCTTGAGGCCATATTTCTGACACCAGTCATTTGTCTGGGTGAGACCCTCTTGGAGGATGTCCACACCACTTGGGGAATTGATGACCATGCCCAGCTTGAGTCATATGCAAATTTGGTCAGCCATAGCCCACTGGTTTTGGCCTGCACCTCAGAGAAGTATATCCTGAATAACAGACGCCCCAAGACCAATCCCTGGGTTATGTCGCTCATTACTGGTCTACTGCTTGAGGTGGCTTCCCCTGTTTTGATTAGGTGGGTTCTATCAGAGAGCCAGTTTGCTACGCATCTGGTAACATATGGATTGATGCCTAGTTGAGAGAGTTTATCTATTATGCCTGAGTGGGGAATAGTGTCAAAGGCTTTGGCCAGGTCAAGGTAGGCAGTGTGCACCGTCTTCCACTCATCCATGGTTTTGGTGACTGTCTCAAGGAAGTCGACCAAATTTAACAGACATGACCTCCCCTTGACAAAGCCAAACTGTGTGGGGTCAAGTGATTACAGGTTTCCAATGTCCCTGTTAATGAGGTCCATGATAATCCATTCAATGTCCTTGCAGATCAGGCTAGTTAGGCTGATGGGTCTATAATTTCCCAGATTGGTGGACACTCCATTTTTGTGTAAAGGGATGACAGTGGCTGTCCTCCACTCGGCTGGGACAAAGTCAGTATTTAGTGTTTGGTTGAATAGAGTGCCTAATGGTGCTGCAAGTTCATGCCTGAGTTCATGTAGGATGCAATCTGGGATGTTATCGGGTCCCATGGTGGCTGTATTTTTTGCCTTTGAGAGGGCAGTGATGGCCTGTTCCCTAGAGATAAGGGGAGGAGGACAGGTACTGTGGATGTCCTGATTTTCCGATGGGGGGGACAGAGGGGTGAAGTTTTCAATGAATCCGTCAGCCAGTAGGTTGGCTATGTCTACAGCATTTGTGTATGTGGTGTTCTTGACCACCAGTTCTGAACAGAACTGGGTGCTTTCTTTGAGACTGCGGATATATGTGAAGAAGGTCTTATGATTATCTCTGGTAGATGTGGCCAATTTGGACTCAAAGTTGGCTTTAGAGGATTTCATTAGTTCTCTTTTTTGCTTGTTCAGGCTAAGGAGAAATTGCTTCCAATTGGGCACCTGCTCTTGGCCTTAAACAACATTTTTTTTTCTTTTGTTATATAGTTTATTTATTGCAGATGTCCACAAGACAGGTTTACTCTTCCTTGCAGAGGACGATTTTGTCCTGTTGGGTATTCCTGATTCCATGCATCTATATAAATCCTTGTATAGTACTTTGGTGTAGATTTGGACATTGATGCCAGTTCCTATAGAGCGGCATGGGGCTGTAAAGCTGTTTATACCATCCCTCAGGAGGTTGTAATCAGCTTTGGAGAAGTTTTTTTTGTTTGATCCTAGCTAGAGGGGGGGGGGGTCAGGGGAATGGTGACTTCAAAAGTGACCACTTTATGGTCAGATCTTACCAGGAAGGATGATACTGTAGGAGTACTGTAGTGGTTACTCATGTTGGTTAATTCCAAGTCCAAGATATTATCACCTCCTGTGGGGTTATCAACTAGCTGTTCCAAGGTATTTGCAGTGATAAAACTGAGGAATATCTGGGCATTTGTGTTTTAGCATGAGTAATTTTTCCAGTCTATGGTTGGGTAGTTAAAGTCGCCCAGGATCGGGGGGTAAAGGGTTGAATTTTGATAGATTCGAAGAGGTCCAGATAGGTGAAGAGGGCATCTTGAGTCAAATTTGGGGGCCTGTAGCTAGCTATGATTTTAACAAGGGTCTTGTCAATGGTTAACTGCACCTGGGGTGTCTCCTGTGTGTCATATTGTTTGACCAGCCTGGAGGTGTGTGTGTCTTTAATATATATTGAAACTCCACCTCCTTTGGCTTTGCTGCCCACAGTTTGGGGTCTGAATGTATGATAGGATGAGTAACCAGGTAAGGCTGGGGTGCTCTCCACAGCTTTTAACCAGGTTCCTGTGACTGCACAAATGTCAGCATCTTCCAGGGTTATGAATGCTTGCACTGAGTGCAGTTTCATGTTTAGACACCTAGCATTTAGCAGCATGACCTTTATTTAGCATTTTGTTGAAATGCTTATGTTGGTAGTATCAATCTCATGACTTTTCCTAAAAAAGACACTATGGAGGAGGCAAGAGCCTTTGCCAGATGCCTGAACCCGAAGTGAGACAGATGCAGGCCATTTCTAGCAAATCATCATGGTCTGTCGATCATATCTTCCCAGGCTGTCAGGTACTGCATCCCCCTGGAATGACACAAGAAACTAAACCAATCGTTAAAGTCAATCATTTTCTGTTTGTATTGAGACATCATCTGGGTGAAGGTAGCATGCAGCTTAAGGCTAGGAACATATCTGCCTGGGACACATATTCAGCAAGCTCGATCATGTCTCTCTTCATATAGTCCAGGGAGGTACATCTCAAGTCATTCAGACCAACGTCGACTATGACAGAGTCATAACAGTACCTGTTGTTGAAAGACTTGAGTGTGCATGTGATATGGTGGATTCTGGCACCTAACAAACAACTTAAGAGTGACTTTCTCCTTATCCAGCCTGGTGAGAGGCACATCTGTGTGTCTCACAATGGAGCCTCCTATGACTAATACATTGGGTTTATGGTTAGGCCTTAGTGGTTGTGAGACAGAAATGTGTGGACTATGTGTGGTATGTGGTGTGAGAGTTGAACTCACATTTGTTTTTGTCTCTGAGGTCTCCTTTGTTTGGGTTTGTTTTTGTTGAGAACCTCCACATATGCGTGTGTGTGTGTGTGTGTGTGTGTGTGTGTGTGTGTGTGTGTGTGTGTGTGTGTGTGTGTGTGTGTGTGTGCGTGTGTGTTGTGTAGTTGTGGGTGGTGCTGGAGGTGGAGTGATTGTGTTGACAACTTCTCAGTGCCAGATATACTTGCTTGTGAGGGAGAGAGCATAGACTCTAAGTTATTAATGTAATTTCATCTCTCACAAATTGTGTTCCTAGGTGGTAGTAGTAAATGGTTGACCATGTACATGAGGCAGTTGCTACACTGGATGCAAATATCAACCAGGCTGGCAGGAGAAACCATAGGAAATTGTCAATCTATATTTGTCGAAATCTGATGGAGAGAGGCCAGGGAGAGATAATGGGTAAGGCCTAAAGTCCAAGTGCTTAAACCAAAACTAAGAGGCTTAAAATAACACAATTTAAACAGGCTAAACCAAGCAGTAATAAATGCAGCAGAAAAGATGCAATTAAACACTTTAGAGAACAAGTAGCAGAAAAAGCAAGATGAAGTAACAGAGTAGGAGGAGGAAACACAAATGCTGTAAAAGCAGCTGACTAAAGTGTTTTTATTCAAGTAAAGTGGAAAGGGAGAAAAGAGGAACAGAAGATAATTCAAGGTTAAGACACTACAGGGGTTAGCCTTCCCAAATGTTCTCTCTGTATTTGGTACAATGAGCTAAAGAGACTTGACTGGAAGGAGTGCCCCCGATCAAATTTACAGTAGGGGCAGGCAACTGCAAAGCCACCAAGTTTAAGAACATGACAACAACAGGGAGGGATGATGGAACGCTATGCTACAGCTACTAGCTACACTATTTTAGTCAGAAAACACTACATGAATGTTAATTGTAGCAGAAAAACAGCAGTGAGACACTAAAGGAAAGTTTTAAACAGGAAAAGGAGCAAGGAAACTCTTTAGAATGCTTTTAACAGCAGACAAATTGATTATATGATACACTCATTGGCAGGAAAATCAGAACAAACAGATGCTTAACAAATGGAGAATATTTCCAGTTAATATATTTCACGCAGTGAAACTAGCTAAGAAAGCTTTACAAACAGTGAGACAGTAACACAAGTGATTTAACAGTCCCAGTAAGGCAGACAATTGCAATAGAACAGTGCAGATTAGTTTATAGAAATAAAATGCAGTAAAAAGTAGGCAGCAGACAATAAAAAGTGCAATAAATGGTAAGAATAAGCAATAACTAGTGAAAATAACCAAGAAAACAGGATACTTATTGTTATATATTACAGATCAGAGTTGTGGTCAGTGACCCTCCTCTGTTCAGCTCAGTCTGAACAGGTAGAAACCCTCTCAAAGGTAGGGCTTGAGTACCAGAAGGCTCAAACCTGAAACAACTTAAAAACTCAAAAGAACCAATGAAGTGCTTACTCCAAGCCCTAGACTAGCCAACCTTTACCAGTCAGTGAACAATCAGCATGATCCTCTCACTAAAATGAAGAATGGCTTCTGCTAATCCAAAATGGCCTGGAAAATGTGCTCAGAACAAGCAGCAACTGCAAACAAACAATCAGGCCAAGAGACAGCAAACGTGGAAGTGGACTATGTTACAGCTACTAGCTACACTATTTTAGGCAGAAAACATTATAGAAATGTTTATCACAGCAGAGACACAAAATGAAAGTTTTAAACAGAAAAAGGAGCAAGGAGACTCTATAGAATGCTTTTAACTGCAAAGAAATCAGTTATATGATACACTCCTTGGCAGGAAAATCAGAACAAACAAACAGATGCTTAACAAATGGAAAAACTTTCCAGTTAATACCTTTCACACAGCGAAACTAGCTAAAACAGCTTTACAAACATTTCAATGCTTGCGTGTCTGTGTTAATTAAACAACGGCCCAAATTCAGAAAGGTCACTGTGAGGATTACACAAGGTATACACTTTGCAGTAAACATTTTTGATTCAGAGACATTCTTACTAATGGTGCTGCAAAACAAAGATGTGCAACACTATGGAGAGCTGAACCTGTGGCTGTGCTACATGTTAATGAGGCATTCCAGGGGAGAGACATATGTTTATTAATCATGTGTTCTCCATTGGAACTGCCTGTGGGAAGGCTTTTATACAGCTAAGTGATTTAGACAATCGCTCTGCTGTGAATGGCCAGCTGCTCATGTGTTCATCCATTGTAGTGAAAGTAAGTATTTGGGAGTTTAATGGTTGGGTAGTGTTAGGGAATGTGTGAGTGTGTGTATGTGAGAGGTCTTCATGTGTGAGTGTATGTGTGAGTGCGAGTCTGCACAGAGTTGCAGTTAGGGGGTTTATGAGGGGATATGTTAGGTGTATGCATGTGTTTGTGTGTGTGTGTGTGTGTGTGTGTGTGTGTGTGTGTGTGTGTGTGTGTGTGTGTGTGTGTGTGTGTGTGTGTGTGTGTGTGTGTGTGTGTGTGTGTGTGTGTGTGTGTGTGTGTGTGTGTGTGTGTGTGTGTATGGAATGAATGTGTGTGTGTGTGTGTGTGTGTGTGTGTGTGTGTGTGTGTGTGTGTGTGTGTGTGTGTGTGTGTGTGTGCAGTCTTGTACATGAGTGTATGTGGGGGGGGGTAGCTGTCACAATTCCACACACCCCTAGACTAACAAGCAACGTCTGCAATATCTGGTCATGAGGTACTACTAGTCACCAGGGATTACTCTTTCACTATATAGGTTCATAGGTTCATAGGTTCATAGGTTTATAGGTTTATACTAGGCTATCTGCCCTAAGGCATTAGCCTTTGTGGCTTACGCCACCCTTATATGAAAAAAATAATTATGTGTGTGTGTTGTGTGTGTGTGTACACACACACACACACACACACACACACACACACCATATGCCTTAAAAGAACACAAGGTCAGAGCAGCATTACATACCAGGTAATAACTTTTGGAAATTGTCACTTAGCACTTAAACACAATATGGGTCAGTGGAGGGCAGGAGAGTAACACAGGGCACCAAGGAATAACTGTTTATTTCATGCCTTAACCACACTTAAGAAAAAAATAACATTAATTAGGGGTGAGGGAACCAATAGCCACAAGGGATAAGGTAATGGAAACTGGGTGAATATAGCAGCATAACTATACAAAAGATTGCACTGACTTCTCACATTACGTTTTCTGGACAAACAACTAGCTTAAATGGAGCTGTATCAAATCATACCAGACTAAATGTTAATGAATAAATGTAAGTTAACATATCATGTAGCAGTCGTTTGCATATGAACATCAAAGACAATAAAGAAATAATAATAATATGAGGTACATCTACAGTATACTCAGGTCTGACATATGGGTATAGTTTATTATGGGAGAAGGGAATGTAACTAGAACGGCAGAAGCAGTATAGCATGTCCTTAACAATTTGAATGTTAAAATTACTTCTTTATAGTCTAGGAGGATTAATTCATTTGCATGCATTCATTCATATATTACTCAAGATGATAAAAATGTAACTCAGAAGTAAAGAGGTTATTCAGATATCCCCAACAAACATGACAAAGGCAATATTAAGGATAAATGTATAACAATGTCTCCTTCTGCAGGATGTTTTAAATGGATTACAGTCATGCATTATCACTCTGTTAGCAGATAAAAAGTGAAGCACAAATACTGTTTCATGACTTCCTGACTTTCAGTACAGGGGAAGGGCAACTTTCTGTTTTTTGGAACCAAAATGGAGATTTGCTTACTCAATACGCCCTGGGAGAAGAAGGGTCAGTACAGTGTATTCTCGTGCATGACACTGAGCTGGTAGCCAGCCCAGTATGTGACTGAGAAATATGTGGACATGACATTAAAGAAAATTCAAAAGTTCAGTGACACAAAGTAAACACATCTGGTACATTTACTGCAGTGAAAAAATGTTACATAGTGATAACATCAACCTGTGAATCAGAGGCAAACTTGACCTAAATCCATGGTGTATGTAATATAATTGACTCACGTTAATAGAGGTTAAGGGAGTAGTAGTGGTGGTGTGTCTTAGGACAACCAATCAAAGGGAAGAAGGCAGACAGCTCCTTTATATCCAAAAATCAAATATAGTATTACATATCCACCAAGTAAAAGTGTGAAAAAATAAATCTAACATCTCTAAAATGCTCATAAAAAGAAAGAAACTATTATCTGTAGAGCACATGTAAAGGCAAATCACTAAAGAAAATGTGTGAAATGGTCAATAACGTAATCCTGTACTGACAAGCATCACTGATCGCACCAAGCTGCTTTCCTCAATAATCTCTAAAACTGTATAGCATATTCATAATGTTCTCCTTTACAGCTGCGATGATAACTGATATGTGATGGAACAAATCACAGCTCTATTACCAGCAGAAGAATAAAGCATTTCTAGAATACAATTTCAGCCATATATTTCCAAAAACACTCTTGTATATACACACACACACACACACACACACACACACACACACACACACACACACACACACACACACACACACACACACACACACACACACATACACATTGACTTTGTAAGGATGAGCTTTGTTTACTCAGGAATTGACTACATGTAATACATGAAGTCATAACTTATGTGCTCAAAATGCATCAAAAAAATGTATGCTATCTACCATTTGCAGAACCATTGTTTGATTTTTATCAACAGTATGGGGCTACATTATGCAATGCTGCATAACGCCATGGAAAACTTCAGAAGTTGAACCACACAGTTGTACCTTCACTGAAGACTATCGCCTGCTCCGTAGGAGCACAGGCACATATTATCAGAATGTCTTCTAACTGTCTAGGACCCTAAGAATGCATCCTGGGTAAGTCATTTAAAGTTTTTTTGTCAAGCTTTTGAATAAACCACATAGGGAGGCAGAATATATGTAGGAAAATACTGTTTTGCCCTGACTAAATGGCTCGCTGTACATCATGATAACTCAACTTTAAATTTACAGGGACCTGGTTAAGCTGTAGAGCAGACAAAACATGATGTCAAGAGTCATGGATCAGTAAGTGGTGACAGACCTATCCATTTGTGTCTTTGGCAATACCTTTAACTCTGTTACTCATAAATAGTTCAAGAGAAGTTAATCAATTTAGGTGTAGAAGACAGGACTCTAGACACAGTTGTATGGCAGCTGATAAACAAGAAGCACTGAATAATTGTTAATGGAGTCTCTCTCAAGGAAGGAAGGTTACTACAAGGTACAAAAACTGGACCTGTCCTCTTCAGTATTCTAATAGGTGATGTCATAGGAGGAATGAAAGGATGGTATAAAGACGCAACACATGGCCTCCTAAAGTAATAAAACCCATTGGTCACTCAGAGTTCCAAAGAAATGAATCAATGTACAGAAAGATCCTGGTGAAAAATGAAAGCAACTACTCATGGCATGAAACCAAATGCCAACAAGAAAATATAGAAAAAACTTTCATTCCACCTCTGTATTTTCACTTTCTAACTCAACAATGGAAATAACTGCTTTCATTAAGACAAAACAGTCATTTGAATGCATTTCATGGGGGGGGGGGGTTGCTTACTCTTACTCTTCTTAATGCTGTGTCCTCACTGAGCAGCAGAAAGTCCACATCTCTCAATCTATGTGCTTTAAGTATTATCGGCTTTGAGCCCAAACATTTAAATACCTTCAGTTTCAATGCCTAATACTTTAACACAAAATAATAGTAATTTTTTACAGCTAAAATACAGTTCGAAACATAAACTCTGTATGCATGTTTGTTTGTGGATGCATGTATATGTGTGTGTGCTCATTGAATGTATGCTTGTCTGTGCTTGTGTGCATATGTATTTGTGTGTGTGTGTGTGTGTGTGTGTGCGTGTATGCTTCAGTGTGTGTGTTTGTATGTGCATTTGCATATTTGCACGTGTGTGATTATGTGTCTAAATGTTCATAATGTATTATACAGTATGTAAAAGTGCGTGTGGTCTGCATGAGTGTGTATCTGTGTATATGCTTGTGTGGATATCCGTGTGTGTGTGTGTGTGTGTGTGTGTGTGTGTGTGTGTGTGTGTGTGTGTGTGTGTGTGTGTGTGTGTGTGTGTTTGTGTGTGTGTGTCCACAAGTACCTACAGGGTGGATATTTTAGGGAAATATTGAAACTTCTGGACAGGACACTCATGGCTCACAATACCCCTGGATGGTCTGTTTCCCTGTAAAGCCTACCCTTTGGGCAATTTTTGCTTGCTTGAGGAGGTATAAAGAATGACACAAGACTTGTCAAGGCTTAATGAATTGGACGGATATTACTATGTGTATAACAAACAGTGCACAAACACAACAAAATACAGTCCTGGTAAAAAAAAAATGCCCAAAGGAGGGGAGTACACAATGGGATGAGTTAATAACTGCAACAAAAGTGGAAAGGAATGGAAGGGTGATCATTTCAGATGATGCAGAAATACTTCAGATAATGCAGTAGTCGGAGTTGATGCATCACAATTGCAGGGTTTCATTCCAAAACTCTGAAAGCTGGCTCTAATGAGGAGTTCACTTGAGTTGCCTTTGTCTACAAGGTTTTCCTTCAGGTACTCTAATTTCCTCCATTAACTGTTCATATATATTACAATTATTGTTTTTCCTGTGACCTGCATCATGATGAAAATGTCCATTAAGTGCCAGTTCAGTTAACCAGATAGCAAGCAATAATCATAATAATCACAAAAACATGAAGATTTTTTTTTTTTGGTGCTCACTTTATATTTTGTGCTTTCAGTTCCAAAATCTGCTGCTCCCTTCAAAGAGCTAGCTAATGAGTATAGCCAGTTTCTGCAGTTCATTCTTTTTGATTTAAGAACCTTTTTTTTTTCATTTTCCTGACCTTTCCTTTCAGCTAGCTTATTGTTCATAGGTTCATAAGAGTTTACTAGACAGCGGCCCTAGACCCTTTATAAGCCTGGGTTGCCCCAATTGTCCTTAGTTATATTGACATACTTTACAGATCAGCACCAACTACCCCTCTCCATAAGTGACATGGGTGCCACCCAGGGGTGAATTTGTGGTCACCCATCCATCTGTCCAGGTTGCACTTCAATAGAATCAATGAGAAGCTCGGCTTCACATGAATTGGAAGTTTATTCCAGAGCAGTAGTAATCTCTGGGAGACATACCTGTCTGTCCAGCATGTTCTGTTAATGTCACTTACAAGGTTAAGATCCCTAGAGCGAGTGACTCTAGTGCCATTTGATTTGCAGATGTGCAGCATTTCCATCTGGTTGGGGTCAGAGACTACCCTGTAGACATACCTCTCAACCTTGTAGAAGAAGAAATCTGGGCAAAGCCATAAAGAATGGGGGGACAAAAGCCCAAAAATAGGTACACTTTTTAAATATTGCTCTTACAAACTTAGAACATTGATAGAATAACAGGTTATTCATTAGTATAAATTTTCTGAAGGGTATAGAGTCTGAAACTCAAATGTCTGTCATTATTTTTCTGACTTCAACCTTCAATTATTTGCCAATGGTTTGCCAGAAAAACACAATTTTATGAGAAACAGACCAAAAATATGAGGCAAAAATCAAGACATTCTACAGAAATCTATACACTTGATATGTATGCCTGTAGACCAGACACAATCGCCTCTCTGTAGCCTATATGATACAGAGTACAGTGACAGGGAGTTCAGTCTGTCCACATAGGTCATGGTTTGGAGGCACTGTATCTTCTTAATGAAAAACCTCTGTGGTCTGTCCAGTTAATGCAGGTGTCTGGTGAAATACATGCAGAAGGGAGCATTGAACTCTATTAATGATCTGATTAGGGTCGAGTAAAGTAGGGTTATAACATCCTTAAGTCTGAATGCAATGCCTTTACTTTACTTATAAGATGCAAAATGTCGAAGGCTTTCCTTACCACCGTGGAAACCTAGTGGTCAAACTTCAAATTGCTGTCAACCTGTGTTCCCAGATCTCACATTACTGGGTTTGAACTTAGAGGGGTGCTGTCAATTGTAATTAGTGGTTAATTTGGGTCTATATCACGTTGTCAAACTCTTAAAAGTTTGAATGTCATATGGTTGACACCATATGTTCGAACTTTTAAAAGTTAGAAGGTATCAGCGGAGATCTCAGTACAGTGCAGAATGGGAAGATTTGCCTTTTCTGCACTGTAGTGCGATCTCGAAGTTGGTATATTTAAAGAGCAGGGGTGTGGGGGTGCAGCCCCCTCAAGTGGGGGGGTGCAGGGAGGGCTTGCCCCCCCTGCTTAAACCATTCAGGTAGGTTTTTTCTTTAGTTTATTTTTTTATTACATTTTCAAACTTTTAAAAGTTTGATCATATAGTATTGACCATATGATATTCGAACTTTTAAAAGTTTGATTATGTAATATAGACGTGGTAATTCTGCTTTGCCGAATGGGATAATAGTGCACATTTTTGCATTTAGTTTTAGACCTTGACTTTGGCACCAGTCATTTGTTTGTGTTAACCCCTCCTGTAATATGTTAACATCACTGGGGGACTCAATGATTCCGCCTAGTTTACAATTATCAGAAAACTTAGTAAGCCAAAGGCTGTCTACTTTAACTTGGACTTCTGAAAAATAGATTCCATATAGTAAAGGGCCCAGTCAGATCATTGTGGTACAACACTGGTGACAGGTCTACTAGTAGAGGTGGAATCACCAACTTTGACAGTATATGTTCTGATGGTAAGCCTTTCAACTACCCATCTAGTGATGAAAGGGTTAACACCTAGCCGAGAGGGTTCTTTAATGATACCTGAGTAGGGGATTATGTCAAAGGCTTTGGCTAGGTCAAGATAGGTAGTATGCACTGTCTTACTTTCATTCAGGACTTTGGTAACTTTCTCAAAGAAGTCTGCCCGGTTCAATAAGCATGATCTACTTTTAACAATGCCAAACTGGGTTGGAGCTAGAGTTTGAATGTCACCTATGTCCTTGTTGATAAGGCCCATGATGATCTTTTCCATGGCCCTGCAGATAAGACTGGTTAGACTTATGGGTCTATAGTTCCCAGGGTCAGTTGATGACCCCCACCCCCCTTTATGCAAGGGGATTATAGTTGTTGTTCTCCATTCTGCTGGCACAAAGCCATTCCTCAAGCTATGGTCAAAGAGAATAGCAAATGGGTCAGCTAGGTCCTGTTTTAGATTGTTTAGTAAGCAACCTGGGATGTTATCTGGTCCCATTCAGGCTGTATTTTTGGCTTTGGAGAATGCAGATATGACTTGATCTCTAGAGATACTAGGTAGAGAACTGGTGTCAGGTATGCTTTGGGGTATGGCTGGTGGGGATAGGGGGTGGTGAAGTTTGTGCCAAATCTGTCAGTTAACAGGCTGGCAATTTCTTCCAGTATACTGTGAGTGGTACCATCTGCTGCTAATTTGGCGCATACCTGGGCATGCTCTCTTTTCTTAGTTAAAGAATGCCTTATGATTGTCTTTGGCTAGGGGTGGTATTTTAGCTTCATAATTAGCTTTAGAGGACTTTACAAGACTTCTGGTTTACTTGTTCAATCTGTGGAGGAAATTTTTCCTCTGCAGAAGCAGTTACTTCTTGTTCTTGGACATCAGTTTATTCCTTTTGTTATACAATCTGTTTACACTAGATGCCCAACAAGATGGTTTGTTTTTTGGGAAGGGCCTGGTTTTAATCTGGTCAGGTATAGTTGAGTCTATACAGTTCCTAAGATGATTATATAGGGCATTTGTGTATGTCTTTGAGCAGGAGTTGTTACTACCTATGATTGCAAGGGGTACAAAACTTTTTATACCATCACATAGTAGGTTGTATTTTGCTTTGGAGAAGTTCCTTTTTTTTCTTCTTTGGTGGTATGGGGTCCAATAGTTACTTCGAATGTGACTGATTCATGGTCCAACATTACCAGGGAAGGCATCACACAGGGGGCAGAGCAGTGACCACCTGTGTTGATAAATACTATGTCAGGGACATTAGAACTCCTTGTAGGGGTACAGACTATCTGTTTCAGAGCATTTGCATTGACAAAGTCCAGGATCCTCTGGGCAAACATGTTTGAGTTTGTGTATGTTACCCAGTTGATAGAGGGATAATTGAAATCTCCCGTGACTAAGGTGTTGGGCTGTATGGCGAGTGGCTCCAGTAAGTGCAAGTAGGCATTGTACATTTCTTGGTTCATGGAGGGGGACCTATAACTAGCAATGACATGGTAGGCTGTTTTGTCTATAGTTAATTGGGCATGTAGTAGTTTGAGAGAGATGACTGACCAGTCTTGAGATATACTTGGTTTTAATGAAGATGGATACATCTCCACCTTTGGTTCTTTTATGCTCATTCTGAGGTCTGAATGTGTGGAAGGCATTGTAGCCTTGCACAGTTGGGGTACTCCCTGTGGCCTTGAACAATGTTTCAGTGACTGCACAGACATCAGTATCTTCCAAGTATAGGAGTAGTTCCAGGGACTGCAGGTTCATGTTTAGACTCCTAGCTTTAAGTAGCAGAACCTTGAGTTTGTTTTGAGTAGATATTGCTATGTCAGAAATGTTCTTGTTTTGACATTGCCTAAAAAAGGCACTATGGGGGAGGCAAGTATTTTAGCCAGTATCCGAAAGCCTAGGGGAGACAGGCACAGACCATCTCTGGCAAAGCAGTGTGGCCTATCGACTATGTCTTCCCAGACTAACAAATACTGGATCCGCCCTGAAATGATACCAGAAGCTAGAATGCTGCTTAGGGCTAGGGTCATGCCAGCCTGGGATACATAATCTCAGTGTTCAGTCATGTCTTACTTCATAAAGTCCAGAAAGGTACATCTCACGTCATTCACCCCAACATGGGCTATGACAGAGGTATAATGGTATTTTTTGTTGGATGACTCAAGTGCATGCATGATCTGATGGATCCTGGCACCCACTAGGCACTTGACAGTAACCTCCTCCTTGTCCAATCTGGTGAGGGGGGACATCAGTGTGTCTCACTATGGAGTCTCCTATGACCAAGACATTAGGCTTTGAGGTGTTTTGCCTTAGGAGCTTATCTAGTGAGACACTGATATGTGTGTTGTTATGTGTAGGGGTTTCTATACATGTTGAGGTGTGTGTAGATAATTTGCACTTGGGAGGTCTCTGATCTTTTGGTAGGCTTCTAGTGAGTACCTCCGCATATGTGGGTTTATGTGTTCTGTCCTGAACTTGTGTGAGAGGTGAAGTGTGTGAGCTGACAAACTGTTTGATATCTTGCTCAATGTTGCATGAGAGGATTGTTTCCAGACTGATAGTGTAATTACATCTCTCACATATGGTATTTGTTTGTTTCAGGACTAAGTGGTTGTCAGTATCCATGAGGCAATTACCAGATTTCCTCAGGATGCCCAAGTCAATCAGACTGGCCGGAGAAATGGTGAGAAAGTGACCATCCATAATGACAGGTTTATACAATAGTACTGTTGGGGAGTGGGTAAGTTAGTGATGATGTAGGAATAACAGAGGGGCTTATTCTGGTGATGGTTTAGGGTGAGGGCCTGTGGCGATGCTGCTCAGTGTGCAGTTTAGTTGCCTGCAGAGCAACAAAGGACTTGGGAGGGTCCTACTAACAGATGTCTAGGGAAAGTCTAACTTTCAAGGCACTTGCATCTAAACAGGGCAGTGATAACCCCTGTTGTGCAATGTGCAGCTATGCATAACCATGAGGTTTGAATACAGGCAAAATCCAACAGTTTTAAGATAAACTACCAATGGGAAAACACTAAATTGAGCCTTTCTCCAGCAATCCCCAGGTCAGATGGAACCTGAGCTACACACTTCTACCCAAGAGTGCAGGTAGGCCTTCTTAATGTAAGATGGCTGGTTTAGAGCACAGTGATACCAAACAGCCTCGATTCAGCAACTCTGAATCTAGCCTATGCTATATAAGGCAGGAGTACAGAATTTCAAAGTGCAGAAAAAAATGCAAACACAATCAGCAAAAGTGAAGCAGCAATTTAAATGAATACAGATAAAGTAAAATACAGACTTTAAATATACTTATATATCAGTTGTTTGCACTGGATGCCTTAGATTTCAGTTCAGATATACTCCAGATCTCTAGCTAAAGTCAACAAACTCTGAGCATCTCTAGTTAATGGAGTTTTGATGTTAACTATGTAGGCGCAACAACACTCTGCCTCAGCAACAGGTAATGTTATACATGAAGGAGTGCTGATTATCTGGCTCATGTAAGCATGTCTAAAATTTGCAGTTTTAAGAGCTTCTTATGTAGTTTAGTGCTGTTGATTAATGTGCAGGGTAACCACTGACTATAGGTAGAACTTGAAAACACTTGGACACTCAATGACTGAAAGCAAGAATTGAACCCCAGGCCCGAGAACAAGTAGATAGAAACCTTAGGCACTGAATCAAGATGCTCATTCCAATTAAGCTACAAAAATTAAGACTGCAAACTTTTGGAAGGTGAGTAAAGTTCCTTGCAGAGAGATAAAGGCTAAGGTAGAGAAAAAAAATGAAATACTGACTAATTGGTCAGGGAAGCAAAGCACTAGAGAGAAACAAAGGAGGATGCAAGAATCATATCAGAACTCATTTATGCAAAGGCAGTTTAACAGATCTTGACCCCAGATTGGTTTTGTGAATAGCAGGTCCTGTCTTTTGGCTGAAAGTACTATCACTGCTCTATCAGAGGCTGCACTGCCACAAGAACACACTGCATCTGATGTGGTTATACCCACCACTATGTGCCTACATGTTGGTAGTACTAGGTATTAATAAGCAGATGTGCTGTCCATTCATTCGTACACAGTCTGCTCAAAACAATCCTCCATGGAGCTGAGCTATGTTTTGCATGGCTTTCATGACAATGTCACCCATCTCAACCACTACCTCAACAAAAAATGTGGAGCCCAGGGACAAAGTACTTATAGATCTCATAAGATCAATAGTAGCACATGCCGCTTCCATCTCCACCTTCATGTGGAGGATTGCCAATCTCATCATCACTGCCCTATCTGGCAGTGTTGTCCAAGGTGAAGATAGTGTATGTACCTGGGGTGGATATGTACGGAGACCATTGCAGGGTATACAGTCTTCATAGTCAACTATGGGTATGCAATACTCTTTTGGCACCCCTTGTTATGAGTGCCCAAGGCACACAATCTACTTGGATATGAGATCCCAACAGCTAACTCCATTGAGTATATAATCCTACAATACCAGACCTACACCAACAGGGGGGACCACAAATCTTAGTGCAACAGGACAATGTAGTGTTCCCAGGTCATGGTCATATAGTGATACCTCCAAATCTTCATAGGACATAGTCTATGACACAGTGTCCCACCACTTTGAGATCTCTCTTTCCACCTCTTATGATATGCTCCTCCCACCCACTGGATATACTAACAGTCATATTTTATTATGTTCCTAGCCACCTATCCACGTAATGATTACTGGGTCCTACTCCATACTCCCCCTTGTGATATATGTGTGGGAATGCCTGATGCATAATGTTGCCAGACCGTACAGTGACTAGTATAACTTGATATTATCAATAGTGCATGCATCATGTTCTGTTTGACATTACACTGCTACTCTGTGTTTGTCAGGGACTAAAGTTCTGGCCTAGACTATGCCATTTCAACTGTGTTGCTGTGCACTTCGCCTGCAACTGGCAGAGGAGGTTTCATGCCATTTGCTGCTGTTGAATCTCATTCTTATCTGATTATGGTGGATGGTGTTGCTGCTCCATCCTTAATGACTATTTATGAGGTCTGACTTCTATAGTGTCCTGGGGCTGCCCAAGCCATTCCTCAATAACATATGAAGCAAAAAAACTTGAAAAATCCTATGGGTTGAGTACTGTATACACACACACACACACACACACACACACACACACACACACACACACACACACACACACACATATACACACACAGGCAGGCATATTCCCACCGCACAGACACACAAATCCACACACACTCCCACTACACAGACACACACAAATGCACACATGCTTACAAAGGCACACATGTATGTATACACACACACACACACACACACACACACACACACACACACACACACACACACACACACACACACACACACACACACACACACACACACACTCCTACCACACAAGCACGCACACATACTCACACACAGACGTGAGCACACGCACACACACATGTACACACACATTCTCACCACACGGGTACCCACGTGCATATAAAACAAACACATATATGTACATTCACTCATGCACTGCTCTAAGTCTCTTTGTGCATTGCCAGCTTGCAGTACTTTACTTTATTGTTATGGTCACTTGTGCTCTCGTGCCTAATGTTGTATATTTGTTGAATAGACTGATAATGTTTCAGTGCGTTGCGTTTTGGGTGCACAGTATTATTTCTAGCATACAACTGGTATACATATATAGATATATATATACATATATATATATATATATATATATATATATATATATATAGATATATATATATATATATATATATATATATATATATATATATATATATATATATATATAAATACAGTGATCTATGATTTCAAGATGTGTGTGACACTGCCTGACCTTCTAGGACTGACTTTCATCCTTCGGATGAGATGTTAAACTGAAATTCCATCTGCTTGAGATTGTGGCAGCTCAGGTACCACAATACCTATTAAATCAAATAGCAAGTCCCCAGTGACCTGGCCAAATTTCCTGTAGTAGTAGAAATACCACCTCAGGCCTTCCCTGAAAAGTGGACACTAGCCTTGTGAGACTGATCAAGTGAAGAAAAGGATAAATAAAACAAATAAAATTGGGCTGATATAGTCATGGCATCTACTCATTTTACCTGCTGCCATTCTATAATGGAGGCTAGTAAGCCTTTGTGTTTTAATCCTCTTGTATTTATTTGAATGATGTATTTTACTTTAAGTCATTCAGGTAAGTAATATAAGTGCTTGAAACTAAGCACAGTATGAGGGGTGAAAAAAATAAGCATTGCTCTAATATTAATCATGAGTAGTGAAAGGTGCCACGAGGTATGTTAATGGTACACTCCATCTAAATGGGTACAGTACTTATCATCATGTTAAAAAGAATTAGAAAGGAGTAGACATGTTTATATTGGTTAAACATTAACTTCAGTCATACTCTTTATCACTGACAGTGACAGTTATTCTTCATGAGATGATAATATTAACACGTTATTAATGTGCATCTGCATATATTAGTCCTCAACTTTTCCAGTCTGCAAGGTTAATTTTTCAACAAAGGGTTTACATACTGAATTGTGAACTCATTACTTAAACTATAATTGACTCTTTTTACTCTGATGATTGCCTAGACATTCTAAAAGACTGCTCATAACCTAGTTATGTCTGCATGCTGTTTCTTTTACAGATACAGTACTCCACTGTAGAAGTTTTACTATGAGAAGTAGAAGGCAGAGTAATAAGAAATATCTTGCGTGTTCAGTGTAACATTTTTACAAAGCAAACATAATTAAACACTCTCCTGTGGCTTACTAAGTGAGGGCCAAGTGTACTTTTTTGTGTCATGGTTAAACACATCATGGTTGCACACTAAAGCCTGTCTGCCAATAGATCAGCTGATTTCACCCTCAGGGTATGAGGGAGTAGCAGATGGTGTGTCCAAAGTCAGCCAATCAGCATAAAGATAAGTCATCCATTTGCTGGTAAGCAAACAAAGCATTAATCAATATGGATGCAAGCTTTTGTCTTTGCAGAGAAGCACACTGAAGATGTCATAAATCCAGCCACATACATCAGTGATAGCCTCTGTCAACAAAACATATTGCTAATATTTGTGAATCATTACAGAAGCAATCAAGCAAAACATTTTTAAAAGTCATTCCTGCAGCTTTTAATATATCCATATTAGAAATGTTGTTCTTGTGGTAAAGTTTAACATTAATTCTCTCTTTTTTAATTTTTGCAATTCTTTTGGATTTCTAAAACCGTGACTGGAACTGACCCCATTCCTAAGTCAAAGTATGATTAAAGTTTATGTAATTAGTATTGCTTCAATATTTGATGTTAGCCACAAGTACTGTTCACAGCACCCACAATGTGCCCAGTAATGACTCCTTCTGCAATTCATACAGTTACATGTATAGGTAATATATCTAAGTATGCTTGTACATATTTTTAAAGACCCATTGCTCCTACTACTGTTAGAACTGTCTGGGTGTCCTTCTTCCACATTGCCCTCATTTTGGCCTGCAAACCCTGCTATTTTATGACTTTGTGTCTCTCTGTACATAAGACATTGAAGTCACTAGGTGTAGAATTTTCAATGATCAATGCTTCTTTTGTCTTCTTTCCATGGACTACTATATCTATTTTTTTCACATCTATTTTTTGAACTGTTGGTAATGGCGATCCCACATGATATAAACTTTGTCATTGTCTATAATGCTTTGTGGCTCATTTTTTCCAGTGATTTTCATTTACTTCAGTAATACAACAATCCCCAGTGCAACAGTCTTACCTCATTGTTATGTCTTTCGGTATACAGTCCTTCTTCCATTAGTATATCACAGCCAGCAACAAGATGTGTATCTGTTTCCAATTCTGTTTTACAAAACATATGTTTGTCTGTTTCTCCCACATGTTCAATCAACTTTGTAAACCACTGAGTATGTAGTCCAGTATCTTGGGCTGGCAATATTAACCTTTCGTCTTTTGGTTTACATTCACCTCTCCTTAACCATTCATGTGTTCGATCCTGATCAACATGAAGTTGTTCCAATAGTTTTCTATACTTGCAACTATACTTATGCATTTTTCACATTTCTTGCCTTCTCATCTGATCCTTCACCTCATATTCTTTTGTTTTGGCACATTCAGTTGTTGCCTAATTTTTGTCTACTTCTGACTTGATTTCCACTCCTGTTTGACATCAATATGCTTCTGCTAAACAAAGTGGGGAAGTCATCTTAGACTTATTATCCTCATGTTTTTAAAACTTTCACTATGTTTGGATCTTGTGAGGTTAGTAGATATGTATCCAGTCCTATAATCAGAGCTATATATGTAATCAATTTCAAGGAGGCCAATACCTCCTTCAGAATGAGAAATATATAGTCTTGGTATACACTGATTTTTATAAATCATTTAATGAGCCTGAAGCATCCTTCTTGTTTTCCGGTCCAACCGATGCAGCACCTTTTGGGGCCAGTTAATCACTCCAAACCTGTAAGTTACAACAGGAAGAACAAATTAATTTATAGTTTAGACTTTATTCCTAGATATCAATGCTGTTTTCAGTATTAATTTTAGTCTTCTAAAATGTTCCTTACTAAGTTTTATTTGCATTTCTTCATGTTTTACTGCTGATCTTTCATCGATTTCCAAATATTTTTACACTTCCTCCTGCTCAAATTCTTTTATAACACATTCTTGTCCCAGACTAATGTTTTCATGGTGCCACAGCTTTCCTGCTTTAAATGTTTCCTTTGCACTTGTATCAAGACCAT
Source organism: Protopterus annectens (assembly GCF_019279795.1). Taxonomy (NCBI): domain Eukaryota; kingdom Metazoa; phylum Chordata; order Ceratodontiformes; family Protopteridae; genus Protopterus; species Protopterus annectens. Next base: position 494,840,957 of record NC_056726.1, read on the forward strand.
ATTTCATTCTTACATCATCTGAAAAAGTTTTGACCACTTGCAGATGTGCTTTCAGTTCCTCATCTGATGAGCTATACAGTTTTAAATTATCAACAAAAAGAAGATGAGAAGTCGTTACACTTTGTTGTTTTCTGGGAGCAGGGTTGCCAGACGTCCCTATTTGGGAGGGACTGTCCTGAGATCAGCAGCCTGATCCCGAGTCCCACCCTGCCGGTTTAAATCCCGGCCAGCCTCCGCTTTGTTTGTTTGTTTGTTTTTTTTGATTGTCCCGTATACCTGGCATATGGGCCAATCAAAAATTGCTAAACACGGAGCTTCTTGTGTTCTGCATTAAACACGAGAAGCTCCGTGTTTAGCGATTTTTGATTGGCCCATATGCTGGTATACGGGCCAATCAAAAATCGCTAAACACGAAGCTACTTGTGTTGAATGCGGAACTGCAATGCATTAAACAGGAGAAGCTCCGTGTTTAGTGCAGAGCTACTGAGCTACTGTTCCTTAATGTAGAACTGTGTTCCGCATTAAAGACCTTTTTTTTTTTTTTTGGTTTTCACTTGCCGTGAGAGACCTCCTTTTTTTTTTCCCCTGGAAATCTGGCAACCCTGAGCACTTCATACCTGTCCATTTCTTTGTGTTCTTTAATTTGAATCCTTACCACATACTTCTGTTTTTCATTTTCTTCTGCCTTCTTTTTCTGCCACTCCCCTTTTTCCTTCTTTTACTTTCTCTGCATATGTTTTCCTTTCCATCACACTACTATTCTTCAGGATTGTCTCTGCATCTTCATTTTGTATTTTCTCCAGAAAATGTCTCCTTCATTTTCTGGCTCACTCTGCATCACTGTTTCTTTAAGTAAATCATCCTGCAGCCCTCCTGACTGGCAGGCTGTAATTATGCATTTAATATTTGCCAACTCATCTCTGTCAAATAGATTGCTTTGAAACACACCCTGCCCCCAGAATCCTGCACACGTTTTCCAGTCTCAATAGTTGCTTTCTCCTCCATTTCTCTCTCATTATCTTCTTCTCTCTCCATTTCCTCCCTGTTTCTATAGCCACCTCTACACCTGGAATGAAAACAGGAAGTGCTCCCACAGAATGGATCCAGCTCACAGCAACAAGGAGAAGGGGAATTTCCTTGATGTCCTGGCCAAATTTCCCCTAGTAACATAAATACTACCTTGTGTATCCCCTGGAAAAAGACCACTACCCTATTTGGACTAAACCAGTTAACAAATGATTAATAAAAATAAACAAAAACACATATTTTTGTTTCAGTCGCTGACTAAATACCTTCTCATTTAAATAATAATGTATATATCCATGTCTCATTTTGTATGCAAGTTGTAATTTTACTCATCCCAAGTGGCAAGAAAAGCTCTTCTATGCTGTGTAGATGTCACACTATTGCAAATGTCTAAAAATAGTCAATAGCAACTTAAATATAATAAGCTGTTACAGAACCATTGTATATGTTTGGAGGAATGTCTTACATTTTCTCAAGGATCTTCATAAAGTCCAGATTTTGTACATATTACATTATCAGTGGCTTTATCTATAACTCCATAGACTGGAGTAATTATTGTTCATGAGATAAATATGAACTTTTTAGAATCTGTAAATATCAACAATATTCCCAATTAGATCATTTTTTCATGCATGGTGCCAATATCATGGTGGTAGTTTATATTAATAATCCTCATATTTGTAATTCAGGATATAACATCTAAAAATGTAGAATTTTTTAAACTTTCAGATGTGCACTAATGGCAATTATAATTAGTTGGGAATACATATTAAAATATTTGATTTCAAGTGAAATTGCAGATTTTATTTGCATAGCTGAAATACTCATATGATAATTCGTTATATTCTACTCAGAACGAGGTATATTAAAGGAACTTGTAAAAAGAAACTATTTTGGTGGTGGAGTTTTATAAGTAAACTCCATTGCAAAGAAGTGGTGCTGTTTGGTTTAAAATCGGGTTATATGTGAATCGTTTTACAGAGTTATGAAGATACTAACATCATTAACTAAAATTATTAAGGGTGCAGAAAACATTTTTAAAATGCTTTGGCGTTCCACATTGGTGGCAATAATATAATTTTTTAAATTATATAAAAACAGTTGAGAAAATAAATTGTTTGCAATTTACTGTCAAACAGAGGGAGTTTGATTAGTGATAATACTAAATTAGCACTTTTTTTGCTGCAATTTAGCTCCCATTTTAAAGACTATTTTATAGTGGACAAGAAAAGTCTGTAGGTCTCTATAAGAATCCCTAATACATCAGTCAAAAGGATACAACTGTTTTCTACTCGCATGGCATGCTGTCCTAACCTGCTACAATCTCTAGAGATCCACCATTTCACAGGTTCATAGGCTTATACGAAGTTACTAGGCTAATGGCGCTAGGGCCTTTACAAGCCTAGCCATGTAAAAAACCCATGTACCCTCATGGACCATAGTTACATGGTCGTGTTTAGTAGACCGATTCTGTGAGCAACATTGAGTGCCCCTGTCCATGAGGCACATAGGTGCCACCCCCCTGGGTATATTCACGGTCACTCATCAAATTGTCAAGATTGTGTTTAAATAGGGTCATTGACGACCTCTGCTTCACATGAAGTGGGATCTTATTCCAGAGGAGTGGCAATCTCTGGGAGATATATCTGTCTCTCCAGCATCTTCTATTAATGTCACAGGCTAGGTTGAGATCACTGGAGTGAGTGACTCTTGTCCCATATGGTTTGCGGGTAGGCAGCATTTCCATTACAGCAAGGTCAGAGACTGTTCTGTAGGCCAGGCACAGATCACCTCTCAGTTGCCTGTATGATACAGAGTACAGTGACAGGGTTTTCAGTCTTTCCAAGTAGGTCATGTTTTGGAGGCTCTGGATTCTCTTATTTAGGAACCACTGTGATATCTCCAGTTGCTGCAAGTGTCTGGTGAGGTACATACGAATGGAACCATTGTACTCAATTAGTGGTCTGATATGGGTTGAGTACAGTGGAGTTATAACCTCCTTAGTTTTGGATGCAATGCCCTTACTTATGAGATGCACAATATAGAAGGCTTTCCTTACCAGTATGGACACATGGTGATCAAAGTATAGATTGCTATCAACCTGTGTTTCCAAGTCTTGCACCACTGGGTTTGAGCTTAAAGGGGTTCTATCTATGTGATATTTAGCAGGAGCTACTTCTTTGCTAAAGTGGATAATGAGGTATTTTTTTTTGTGTTTAGTTTTAGTCCATGGCTTTGGCACCAATCATGTCTGTGTCAGACCCTTCTATAATATGCTAACATCTTTTGGGGACTTTATGACTGCGCCCAGTTTACAGTCATCTGCAAACTTGGTAACCCACAGGCCATCTACTTTCATCTGGACTTCAGAGAAATAGATTCCAAATGGTAGAGGGCCCATACCAGATCCTTGTGGTACCCCACTGATAACTGGTCTACTAATAGAGATGGACTCCCCAACTTGACAGTGTGCGTTCAGTTGGTAAGCCAGTTGGCTACCTCTCTAGTGATGTATGGGTTAATCCCCAGCTGGGAGATCTTCTCAATGATCCCCAAGTGGGGGATTGCATCAAAAGTCTTAGCCTGGCTGAATCAGGATAGGTGGTATGTACTGATTTGCCCTCATCCAGGGCTTTGGTGACATTCTGAAAGAAGTCCACCAGGTTTAATAAGCAAGATTTACCCTTGATGAAACCAAACTGGGTTGAGTAAAGAGTTTGAAAGTCACCTGTGTCATTATTAATAAGATCCATGATTATTCTTTCCATGGCCTTACAGATGAGACTGGTTAGTCTAATGGCTCTATAGTTCCCAAGGTCAGTTGATGGACCCCCTTTGTGCAAGGAGATTACTGTTGCTGTTCTCCACTCTGCTGGAATGAAGATTTTGCTCAGGCTATGGTTAAACAGAGTGACAAGTGGTTCCACTAGGTCTTGTTTAAGATTGTTTACTATGCAGCCTGAGATGTTATCTGATCCCATAGAGGCCATGTTTTTGGCCTTCGAGAGTGCTTGTATGACCTTTGCTTTGGAAATACTTGGTAGGGGACTGGTGTCAGGAATGCTTTGAGGTATGGTTGGTGGGGATAGATGGGTGAAGTTATCACCAAATCTGTCAGCTAGCAGGTTGTCAATTTCTTCAGGTAAAGTGTAAGTGGTACAATCCACTATACGTTCGTCACACAGCTGGGTATTCCCTTTTAGGTTCTGGCATAGCTAAAGAATGCCTTATGATTGAATTTAGCTAGGGATGCTAATTTAGCCCCTTAACTAACTTTAGAGGGCTTTATAAGATATCTGATTTGCTTGTTTAGGCTGTGGAGGGTATTCTTCCTCTTTAGAGCAAGTTCCCTCTTGTTCTTAGATATCAGTATCTTTCTTTTGTTGTATAATTTATTTATACTTGCAGTCCACCAGGGTGGCTTATTTTTTGAGAGGACCTGTTTTTGGTCCTGTCAGGTACAGCTAAGTCAATACATTTGTTTAAATGCCTATATAGGGAGTTTGTGTGCTCCTCTGCAAAGGAGTCATTGTTGGCTGTGTTAGCAGGGGTTCCAAAACTTTTTATACTATCACTTAGTTGGCTATAGCCTGCTTTGGATCAAATTTTCAGTTTTTTTAGCTCCTGTCGGGGAGTCAGGTCTGTTCTTTATTTCAAACAAGACAGATTTATTGTCTGACTTTGCCAGAGAGGATAACACAACGGGGTATTGCAGTGGTCCCCATGTTTTTGATTACTAGGTCTAGGACATTTGCACCCCTTGTGGGGGTACAGACTAGCTGTTCCAGAGCATTTGAACTGACATTGTCCAGGAACCTCAGAGTGATCATGTTTGGGCTCATGTTAGTCACCCAGTCGATGGAAAGATAGTTGAAGTCTCCCATGATCAAGGTGTTTGGCTGTATATTGAGTGATTCTAGGAAGTCCAGGTAGGTAGTGTGCTTCTCTTGGTTCATGGTGTGGGGGACCTGCAACTAGCTATGATGTGGTAGGGTATTTTACCTGTAGTTATTTAGACCTGGAGTAGCTCAAGAGAGTCATACTGTTTCACCAGTCTCGAGGTGTATTTGGATTTAATGGAGATGTATACACCTCCACCTTTGGTTCTTTCATGCTCATTTTGGAGTCTGAACATGTGAAAGGCATTGTAGCATTGCATGGCCAGGGTGGTCTCTGTGGCCTTTAACCAAGTCTTAGTGATGGCACAGACGTTAGCATCTTCCAAGGTGAGGAGTGCTTCGAGGGAGTGCAGTTTACTGTTTAGGTTCTTAGCATTAAGCAGCTTGACCTTGAGTTTGTCTCTAGATGTTTTCTTTACATCAGAAGTTTTGTTGTTTTGACATAACCTAAAAAAGGCACTATGGGGGAGGTAAGTGTCTTTACCAGTATCTGAAAGCATTGAGGAGACAGGTGAAGGCCATGTCTGGCAAAGCAGCATGGTCCGTTAACCATGTTTTCACAGGCTGACAGATATTGGGTCCCCATGGAGTGACACGAGAAGCTAAGCCAATTGTTGAAATCAATCATTTTTTTGTCTGTATTGTGGCATCATCCTAGGTGAGTGTACAATTGCAGTGCTTAAGGCTAGGGTCATATCTGCCTGGGACACATAATCTAAGAGTTCAGTCATGTCACTCTTCCTATAGTCCAGAGAGGTACATCTCAAATCATTCACGCCAACATGTACTATGACAGAGACATAATGGTAATTGGTGCAGAGTTACTTGAGTATATGCTGGATTGGATGGATCTGGCACCTAACACATAGCCGACTGTGGCCTTCTCCTTGTCCAGCCTGGTGAGGGGGACATCTGTGTATCTCATTATTGAGTCACCTATGACCAAGACATTTAGTTTTAAGGTGTTTTGCCTTAGGGACTTAATTGATGATACACTGGTATGTGTATTGTTATGTGTAGTGGTAAATTCTGCTCATGCACCAATATTTATTTTTTTATTTATTTTCTTGACATTTGGTAACCGGGAAAGTCTGACTGGTTCAAGGGACCCATTTTCAGTGGAGGCCCGGGGAGAAAAGCTCCGGTACAGACATTAACAGATAATACACTATAATGATACAATACATTAGATACAAGAAAGATCATAACATTGCTTCAAGCCATATATGTGTGGGTTGTTTGCACTTGGGAGGTCTCTGGTCTTTTGGTAGGCTCTTGGTGAGTACCTCCTCATATGTGGGTTTATGTGTCTTGACCTTAACTTGTATGAGAGGATAAGTGTGTGTGTGTGGGTGCTAACAACTTGTTTGATGTCCTGTTTATTGTTTGTGAGAGGACTGATTCTAGTTTCATGGTATAGTTACATCTCTTACATACTGTATTTGTTTGCGTTAAGAGCAAGTGGTTGTCAATATACATGAGGCAATTGCTACATTGCCTCAGGATGCCCACGTCAATGAAGCTGGCTGGAGAAATGTTGAGAAACTGACTCCCCATAGTAGTAGGTTAATCCATAAGTACTAATCTGTGAGAGGGCAGGTTAAATCAGCTTTTGTTCCGGGATTAACAAAGGGACTTGTTCTATAGAGGATCAGGGATGCAAAAGGTTTTGAGATGCTGCTCAGTGCTCAGCTGAGTTGCCTGCAGTGCAGAAGTCTGTCATTGAGTTGCCCTCAAAGCAGCAGGGGAAGTCTGGGCTGGGAGATTTTCACTGACTGTGTCAAGGGGGAAAGTGCTTCTAAGTGTTTGCTGCTATATGAGGTACCACTAAACATTGCACGCTGTGCAGCTATGCGCAAACATGAGGCTTATATACAGGCAAACAAACAGTTTTAAACTAGTCTGCCAATAGGAAATCACACAATGATCCTTCCTCCAGCAGTCCCCAGCTCAGACAAGGCTATGTCCACATTCTTCTGCCACAAGGGTGCAGGGAGCCCTTCTTAAAGTAAGATGACTGGATTTGACTTTGATTGTTTAAAAACAGGCTCGATTCAGCAAGTTTGGATCTAGTCTGTGCTAACTAAGCAATATTTCAGTGTAAAACAAGTGCAGATATGAAGCAGGCACAAATAGTGAAAACACTCAAAAATGTACAAATTAATGCAGTAAAACAGTAAAATACAGTTAAACTGCAGCACGATCACCAAATAAACTTAATTTCTTATTCCTAGCTTTGGATGGCTTGGATTCAAGTAGAAACATTCTAGCTCTCATCACACTGCAAAGGATGCCAAATGCAGGGCAGCTCTGGTTAATTAAGCCTAATAAATACACACTCGGCTAACCACCATTATGACCATTTTAAGCCTAGCCAATGTCCCTTGCTGAGAATCATACACCTCTTGTCTCTGAGGTAAACAACATAACTGCTATGCCAACCTCTCCATCATAAGTATCATCCCTAGATGGGTTTAAATCACCAACCTTTTGTTTACCAGTCAAAAGCACTTCACCATCCAAATGCACTAACTGATTATACCACAGAGATATCCATCCATAACCCACCATTTTTTTCATTTTCCACATAGGTTTGGAATGTCACAACAACAATGACCATCAACTAGAGCTAGTGTATGTACCACTGGGTGGCTAACCCTTCCACAGTTGCTCTTTCACAAAACACACGCGCACAGACACACACACACACACACACACACACACACACACACACACACACACACACACACACACACACACACACACACACACACACACACACACACACCGGTCTATATTAAATCAGCAAATGCTTAGAAAAGTGAATGCTGATTTATTGACCCCATGTAAGTGAAAGCTTACAATCCTGAACACTTGGAACAGCGATTTTTTTTCCCAGGGAAAAAAAATCGCTGTTCCACAAAAAAAATAAATAAAAATAAAAACTTCAAAACATTACATAAAGTGGGGAGACTTCACCACCCACACCCTCCTAATTAAATATACCAACTCCAAGATCACACTACAGTGAGGAAATGGCAAAGTAATGGAGGTGGCCACGCGATTACTTTCCCAAGGAAAGAAATTGCTTATATGCCTTTTTGCCATTTTGATGTTTCGTGCTTTCAAGTTCGATCAAGATGCATTAGAAGGATTGTGTCCTTGATTATATAATAGGAACCCACACACACACTCGCATCTCTGGTCAGTTTGCAATGGCCAATACTCCTACAGCATGTCTTTGGAATGTGGTTGGAAACTGACGCACTTGGAGAAAACTTACACTAGCACAGTGAGGACATGCAGACTTTCTCGCCCAACTGAGAATCAAATCAGAGAACCTCTTGCTGTGAGATGACAAGTCCACATGCCACACCACTGTGCTGTCCTATATGTTTGCATGTAATGAAATTATCAGGGTACCTAATGCATACATGATTCCACACTTATGCCCCCATAATATCTACCATCATCCCAGTCTGTGGCATAGCCTTAAAACTGCTATCTCACCTATCTTTCCAAGAGCTATAACACATCTATTACACAGACAGACAGTCTCATCCCAGGATGACAAAACGGATTACTGACCAGTCAGTTCCACCTCTCTGGACAGCCTGGAGTTGCCTGAGATACTACCCAAGTCACAAGCAGTGTGATGGGAGCAAAATATCTACACCAGCAGGCTGTCTATGTTGTTGTGTCTTTCGGCTTATCCCGGTTAGGGGTCACCACAGTGGAACTCCGGTCCGCTAATGTTTGGTAGTGGATTTTTACTTGCAGAGTTACCAGCCTTGACGCACAACCTTCAACGAAGGCACACCCATTCACGCATGCCTCCACACAGAAGACGCTCTAGCTGAGAATCGAACGGGACAACGTCTTGCTGTGAGGCGACAACGCTACCGCAGCACCACTACTGCGGGTGTAATGTAACTCATTTTATTCTACATTATGGTCAGAGTGTGTGTTTGTATATGTAGCCATAGCTGTCAGCCCTGCAACAAATCTCACCAATGTGCAGTGCATATCTCCACCTTCCAGAACTAGGTCTTCTGTAATATATCTATATGTGACAATGCTCATATGAACCACACTCAGTTTATTGTCCTTCTGTATCTCAGGCATCATAGTTGGACACAGGGCCTGTTTAGTGGATCCTTATGAAAGCCCTGTAAGCAGAGTATCCCTTCTGAGTTACCTGAAGTTGCTGTCTTAACTGAATATACCCAACACTTTAGCTGTTTATTCACATAAAAAGCTCAAGATTCTTCATGTCTTCACCTATACTTTTATCACAAGTGTTATAAGAGAAGGCACAGAAACACGGAAGGATACAAGGGTGTTTTATATCAGAAGGAAACTGTGGTCCCTTTGCTGAAGAAAACACTGCCGTTGCTGGAATACAATCCAGATTAAAAAGCTCCGTGCCAAGTTTGTTCAGAGAAGATTTAAAATATTAATAAATTCTTTGTAAAAGATGCCACTTAAAAACATTAAATGTTAGTACCTTCATGGTCTAAGTATTATTGTGGATCTATGTTTAAAAGTTCACAACCCTATAGTTCTAGGGTCTAGAGTTCAATACTCCCTTCCAGTTATTAAGTGTGGAAATGTATAAGCAATTGTCTTGCTACTGTGGGTCTTTTTTAAGTATTGTGGTTTTCTCCCACCAACACACTGTCTAATTGGCTTTTCTAAACTACCTTAAAAAATTTATTCATCTTCTCTCTTGAGAAGAGATGTGCTATTGTTAAAATAAAGAAAAAAAAGGATTTAATAAAATCAGATCACTTAATCAGTTAACAAATAAGTAAATACGGATCACCAACTTGTATTTCAGCACTACAAATATACACTTAAATTCTACTTTCATCCATTTTCACATCAATTCATCTGGTGAATATTTAAATGCATTGATTCAGTGGATCTTTCAGACTTAATTTCGGTCAGAGATATGCACCACGCTTCACTGAAGAAGTTTTGCATCAAACAACAGCCATTTAAAAGAAATGTAGCCACATAAATAAATGTCAAAAAGGTGAACATCAGTGGTTACAATAGACCATCATGTTATTTTCAAATAGTTTAAATGCTTTTTATTTTTTTCAAATATATTACTGCATAGCTCACCAGCTGTCCAAATGTATTTATTTACTTAAGCATGTCCTTGTTCATCATTTGGGTGGGCTGGACCTCATTCAGTCACAATGCAGGATACAGGCACAAGACTTAAATGAATACAAGCCAGCAAACCTTTCTCAGTTATTTTACAGTTAGATATGCAAAGGTGGTCATAACCAGAGTATGTCATTGCTACAGTCAGACCATTTTAAAATCAGTCAATCAAAAGTAAGCATAAGTCCCATCCCCAGAGAGATGGAAATACAGAGGTATTAATACAGAGAACATTGTACAATTGCTGGACAAACTATATGACAAAACAATCAGCTTCTGAGCATATGTGCATTTGTCTATTCACAGTATAACAGTCTGTAAGAGACTGAGATGTTCAATCTATAACTACAAACATCATTAGATCATATTAAGATTAGAATTACCATATATACTATAGTCATTCACAAAGGGTAGCTGTATCTCAACAAAGACTGCACTCTAGAGACCTTCATCAGAGTGACATGAGTGAGAATAACATGGACCCCTCCACCACCCTCCACCACCCCCAGCTGTAGGAATAACCTCATTTTCAGTTTTGAACAACAGTGAACAATAGCAAAGAGTGAGCAGCGGTCTAACATCAGAGCATTTTTAACCTTGACTGGAACATTTATAATGGATAATTCATAGTTTCAGACTCAGGGCTTAGTAGTTGTTTTGTATATCATGCAGTGCAGAAGTACACAAGTTGTTCATAAAAGTTCACAATTGATTGCTACTGGCTATTCAGTATTCAATAATGTCTAACATTTACACAGTACTTGTTGACAACAGTGCACTTATCTGTGATGTAATGAAAAAAATGAAACATTTCTGTCAAAGTCATTACACAAAGCAAACAGTTCTGATGTAATTTGGGAAAGTGTGTTTAACTCCATGTCCTGTTTGTGCTGATAATCTATCCAGTTTACCTTTATGATATGTGGATTCAATGACAGGAGTGAGGAAACAGCCAACCAGAATAACAAAGCTATCAACCCTCCTCATGTAGCCAAATGCAGCATTGCTTAACACAAATTCCTCGTGATTTCACTGAAAACAAAGTTGAACAGAAGAGCTAATAGACTGGCTAATGTATGAGGCAAACAACGATGTTTTGAAGAAAACGTTTTTTCTGGGTTATTGCTATACTGGCAATATTGTGATATCTGAACCGTGAGAAGTTACAATATTTCTTACTTCTGTGGTATTCATATCATAGTAGAACTTTTGATTATAAACAGAAAAACACATTTTATCTTTTTAAATTATTTATTCCTGATTCCCTTCCTCACTTTTGCATTTATTCAGCACAAATGACTTCTTCATCATTTCCTGTAGCATTTCTGAAAAAAAAATAGCCTTCCCCACAGACCTCTCGGCTGTCTTGATTTTAGAAGAACATTTATTTATTTATTATTTATTTGCATTTGTGTAGCAGGGTAGTCCACTGGGCCATAGTGAGCCCATTTTCAGTGGAGGCCTGGGGAGAAAACCTCCATGAGTAACAGGTATATATACGTAGTATGAATACAATGCAATGAGGACAATTCAATAGAATATACTACAAAAGTAACATATTTAATGAATGGCTATATTACAAGTATAATAAATTGACAAGCAAAGCAACAAAGATAAATAGATCAACATTTAATAGTTGATTTTGAATGTAGGAACAGTAAAGTTTACAACTGTTAGTAATACATAGTAAAAGTTAGAAATCAATATTGGCATTCAGTGGAGGCTGTTAGATTTTGAGAGGAGGAGGCAAGTTGCAGGTGCAATTCCACATTAAAGATATGTAGTATCTTAGAGAGGTTTTGAAAGTGGCCAGATTTTGAGTAGCCCTGATAGTGGTAGGCCATTGTATGTTTTGGCAACTGAACAAGAGAAGAGAAGCTGGCTGGCTGACATGTTTGTTTTTTCTACTGTTAAAATGTGCTGATTCTCAGATCTGAGTGATCTACTTGGATGGTAAAAACTGAAAGTTTGGCTAAGAGCAGGGCATTCTGATAGTTTAGAGATCCATTTGTAAGGTATTGTTAATTGCAAGTAGGAGAGGTAGTGAGGTAGTCCAAGCCATTTTGGAAAGTGAAGAACAGTACAGTAATGGGTAAAGTGTTTTGCCTTAATAGCGAATTTGGCGATTTTATGATATTAAGTTTCAAGTTTAGCTTTTAGGGAGGATTGAAGATTAGTAAGTAGTGGAGCACCATATAAGAGAGAGGGTAATAGGTAAGAGGAAGCTAGGATTTGTCTGGTGGAGATGCCCATGAAGTATTTATATATATAGAGAATTCCTAGCTTTTGGTGAGTTTTGCTGATACTATGGTTTATGTGTAGGTCTAATTTCATATATTCATCTATTATTACTCGTAATATTTTTGTGTGGGAAAAACCTTGATGGCAGAATTACTTTGACAAAGTATAGTGAACTGGACTTTGTTTAATGGGGTTGTCTTCCTAGGTGTGAATAGCACGAGCTTGGTTTTGCTTGGGTTAAGGGATAAAAGATTCTTATACATCCAGGTCACAGTGGCGGTAAAGGCCAACTGAGTTATTTGTGGTAGATCAAAAATGGAATCGGCAGAGCATATAATAGTTGAGTCATCTGTTTATTAAATGTGTGAAGCTTGGCCAAGTCAAGAATGAAAACTATTAATAAAAATGCTGAATAGGAGGGTTCCTAGTACGGATCCTTGGGGAATTCCAGTAGAGGTGTCAAGATATGGAGAGAGGGAATGTAACCATTTAATGGCCTGTTACCTGTCTTCTGAGTAGCTTGAGAACCACTTAAGACAGGAAGGAGGAAGACCAGCCTTAGGGAGTTGGGTTAGGAGTAAAGGGTGGAAGACAGTGTCAAAAGTTTGAGAGGTCTAGGAATAGACAGGTGACAATTTTACCAGTGTCTCGGACTTTGTTAATTGTTTCCATGAAAGATATAAGGGCAGCAGTGGTTCTGTGACCTGGCCTGAATCCATGTTGTGTCAGAAATAGGATATGGTTATCAACCAGTAAGCTTAGAATTTGAATGTGTATGCATTTTTCTAGATCTTTGAGATGGCTAAGAGAATGGCTATTGGTCTGAATTTAGAGATACCAGTATTACTGCCACCTTTACAAAAAGGAGGAATATGTTTTTTTCCAGATTATGGGGACATGAGATTCTTGAATGGATCTGTTTAGAAGTATGGTGATAGGGTGGGCAATAGCTTTGCCTGCTAGTTTTAGGAATTGCGTAGGTAGGTTGATAGGAGCACTAGAGCAGGGTTTGAGTTTGAGAGGTACCCTTTTTATAGTGGTGGTTGGAATAGGTTTTAAAAGTAAACATGGGTGTAGAATGGGTGGAGTTGTTTTTTGGGGAGTAGGAGGGTGTGGTGGAAGGGGAGCAGGAGGATAGTTTTGAAGAAGTTGTAGAGTTTGAGCTGCTATTGGCTTAGAGAAAAGTAGCAGTAATATGTGCTATAGTGTTAATAAAATGAGAATTGAAGAGTGGCAATTTCTTGAGGTGTTTTGTCAGGATATGGACAAGGGTGAATGTTTTGGGGTTTAATCTGTAGTCAGTCTGAAGTTTTAAGTAATAATTATTTTTTTTTGTCACTGATAACTATTCTAATTTTCAGGCCTGATTTACCCCTGCATATTGTGTATCTATTTTTGTAGGTATGCATGTGTGTGCCTTCTGTGGAAGGTTGGACACTGGGCTGGCAACTCAACACCGTAAAACTCCACTGCCAATCATGAGCAGACAGGTGATCTGCTGTGGCGACCCCTAACTGGGAAAAGCCGAAAGAAGAAGTTCCTGTTTTAAGGCTTGATTTGCCAGTCACAGAATTTTCTGAATCCCATCCCATTACTCATGATTTTTGAAGCTGTCTAGTATGCAGAAAACCACACTACATGACCAACATCTTAATGGCACCAATAATTTCAAGAAAGAGGTCAAACATATTACATCTCACCTTTTCAAAAGAAAAATAAATAAATGGCCTTGTGTGGTAGAATGTTGTAGTACTGTTCATTTAAGTCTAGATTTTACAATGTCTCTTTGATGGTGTGCTTATATTATATTATAATTTTTTCATTCTGTTCTTAAATGTATTTCTGAGCAGTATCCTACATTCCTACTGGAAGCAGGAAGAGTTATGCGTTGTTTGGTATTCAGATTTTATGCTAATTAGATGTCCAGATTTGTGTCTGGGTGTACCTACTTTTCAAGGGTCTTTGTTCCCGTTTTCATTGTGTGTAAGTTGACAGGCATGGTTCCCATTTATGCATCAAATTTAGATTGCAGTACATTTCAGAGGAGAGCAAAATCCCATCTTCAAAAACCTAGCAGACACACAAGAATGCAGCTCTCCAGGTCTTGATACTACAAGAAATTAGTATGTGCTGAAATAGGTTTAATAACAGTTAACACAACTTTCATTTCAGTTCCTGTCTGAAAGACTGTATCATGAAAATAATGCAAGTAATGCACATATCCACGTCTCTACTTTGTGACAGTTTAACCAATCCTGGCTTCCTTACTTTAGATCAAAGCATGATAGTTCGATATAAAGTTGATTGTATAGAGTGCTGAATGTCAATATCAGCAGCTCTCTGAAATAGCGAAAGTGTAACATTGAAAGTAAAAGTAAAACATGTAAGAAAGCTACATTTCACAAAAGCCACTATAAGGATGAAGAAACCCTATTGCAGCTGAATGGTAGTATAGTGGTACTCTATACTGCCCCTGAAAGGCAGAGTGGATAGTTTCAGGCTGATTATAGGTGTTTTTTTAATAGTAATTTAAGTTTGATCCCATTCGATGTAATGATCTTTTATTATTTAGCATTGTTCATTTGTGAAGTGTAAGTTTGGTTTTATTTATTTATTTTTTGTGTATCTATCCTTGTTGTTGTGTATGCTGTGTGACTGGAAGCATTAGGGAAAGTATTAGGGTTATATACATGCACGATGCTCCACATGGTGTTACTTTATGTGTTTCATTTTTTATTTTCAATGTTACATTTTCTTTACTTCATAGAGTCACTGATATGGACATTACATTAACTTGTGATCAATCTAATATGCTCCCATCTTAAGGTAGTAAACCACCAGTCCTAGGTGGGGTCAAAAGCTGTACCATGCTGCCTAGATGTCTCACTACCACAAAAGTCTAACAACAGTCAACAGTCAACCTAAATTTTCTAGAAGAACTGCATAAAGTTAGGTTCAGTGAATACATTATGGGTGACTTTATCTACAATTGAATTGCCTGGACTAATTATTGTTCAACAAAAAAAATATGAAACATGTTTTAGAATGTTTTAGACCATGAAAATATCAACAGCTTTGCACAACCAGTTTATTCTACCACTGCCAGCATGATGGATGAGTTTACATTAATAATCCTCATGCCTGTACTTCAGGATATAACATCTTAAATTCAGAATTTTCTACCTTTCAGAAGTACGCTAATGATTGCCATGCTGTTGAACAAGTATTAGCATTAAACTGAAAATCAAATAATAAAATGTTTGACTCCAAGCAAAGTTGAAGATTTCATTTATGCATCTATAATGTCTTTTATTCAACCCATATATTCTACTTAGAACAAAGTATATTAAGGAAAGGTATAACAAGAAACTCCCCTAATGTTGTAGTTCATAAGCAGTCCCTTCAGTAAAAAGAAATAGTGATGTTTAGTTTAAAAAAAGATTGTGCTGGAAAACTTTACAACAAGGAGGATACAAAAAGTATTAACTGAAATAATTAAGAGTACAGAAAGTCCAGATTTGTGGCAATAATACACATTTTAAAAGTATATATACACATAGTTAGGAAAGGAAAATATGGTTGCACTTTTAGACAGCATTATAGCTTCTATTTGAAAACGCACTCTGTAGTGGACAAGAAAATTTGGAAGGATTCTATAAGAATCTTAAAAAAAAAAAAAAAAAAACACAGACAAAATAGTGCAACAATTTTCTTTTCCCTTAACAAAGAAGGAAGAAGCCCTAACTGTGACCCACATAACCAGTGTTCAGTGGGAAGCACAGGCACTGGAGGGACTGGGGTGGAGAGAATTGGATTGATTGGCCACTATTGGCTTACCCATCCTTTGAGAGGGAAGTGTCTCCTTCTAGGTGTAGCATCATGACATGGCACTGCCAATGGGTAGGTCTGCGCATATAGACAAAGGCATGCAGCACTAATTGGGCTCAAGTGAGCCCCTGTGGATAGTAGAATGGAAGGCTGGAGAGCCTGGCAGACAGGCCCACCCCCTACTGTCTAACTTTATCTTCCCAGGTGAATGACGGCATTAATTAGGCAATGCCTCACAGCAAAATTAACTGGTTGATTCAGAGAAGGAAGGGGATGCTACTGGGCAAGATGCAGCGGACAGTAAAAACATAAATAAATACAAAAATGGTTTAGCAGTTTTATCTAGGGTAAAAAAAAAATCTGTTTATCTAATATGGGCCAGATAATTTACCGGAGGTTTGTAATAACTCATCTCTTTAGCTCATTTATGGAGCCATTAACCATATTCCTTTTTTTTTGCAGAAAGTTTACTCCCAAATACATGAAAAACCATAACAATCATCCATACATCCGCAGTCTCAAAGGTAACACCCAAATATGCTCTGAACTGGTGGTCAAGAACACCACATACACAAACATCATAGATATAGCCAACCTGCTGGTAGGCAGGTTCAGTGAAAACTTCCACCCCATCGGTAAACAGGACATCCCCAGTGCCTGTCCCTCTACTCTCATCACCAGGGAGCAGTACTTTAATGCCTTCTCAAATGCAAAAAATACAGTCTCTATGGGTCCCAAAAACATCCTTGGCTGCATCCTACATGAACTCAGCCACGAGCTCTCAGCACCATTAGGCATCCCATTCAGCCAAAGTCTGAGCACCAGCTTCATCCCAGTCAAACAGAGGATAGCCACTGTCATCCCTCTACACAAAGGTGGAGCATCCACTGATCCAGGCAATTATAGGCCCATCAGCCTAACTAGCTTGATCTGCAAGGCCATGGAATGCATTATTATGGACCTTATAAACAAGGACATTGGTAACCACCAAATGCTTGACCCCACACAGTTTGGCTTTGTCAAAGGGAGCTCATCCCTGTTAAACTTGGTTGACTTCTTCGAAACAGTAACCAAAGCCATGGACAAGGGGAAGACATTGCACACTGCCTACCTTGACCTAACCAAAGCCTTTGACACTATTCTCCACTCGGGCATAATAGATAAACTCTCCCAGCTAGGCTTACCAGATGGGTACCTAATTGGCTCACTGATAGAACCCACTCAGTCAAAACAGGGGAAGCCACTTCTAGTAGTAGACCCGTAACAAGTAGCGTACCCCAAGGATCAATCTTGGGGCCTTTACTTTTCTGAGGTGCAAGCCATAACCAGTAGTCTGTGGCTGAACAAGTTTGTAGATGATTTCAAGCTATGCACTAACTTAAATTCCCCTAGTGATGTGAACATCTTCCAACAGGGCCTTACCCAAACTAATGACTAGTGCCAGCAGCATGGCCTCAAACTGAATGCCAAGAAATGCATCATTATCCCCTTTGGGGATAATGGCACCCCACTAATTATCACATTAATAACAACGTACTAAGCACACAATCAGTCGTGAAGTACTTGGGCACCCAGGTTGATAGCAACCTGACTTTTGACCACCATGTTTCTTCCATTGTATGGAAGGCTTTCTACGTGGCCCACCTCATAAGTAAGGGTATTTTATCCAGGAACAAGGAGGTCATAACATCCCTGTACTCCTCCCTTATCACACTGATTATCGAGTACAATGCCCCCTTCAGCATGTACCTTGCCAAGCACATGGAGAGGCCACAGAGATTCCTGACCAGGAAAATCCAGGGTCTCAAACAGCTATCCTATACAGATAGGCTAAAAGCCCTATTCCCTCTACTCAGCCACGTACAGACTGCTCAGAGGTGGCCTGTGTCTGGCATACAAGTCCATCGCAGACCCAGCCTTGACAGAGTTGCTGCATATTCATAAGTCAAACTCCACTTGCGTAACCCACACACAAGACCTCAACCTGGTCTGTAACATTAATAGAACTTGTTGGCAGGCTAGGTTTGTGTCCCAAACACTGCCCCATCTGTGGAAGAAACTCCCTCTCCATGTCAAGCAGAGTACCTCACTAGCCCTCTTTAAGAGGAACATGGACGACTGGATGGGAAACAGAAAATACACCCCTGGGATCCCGCCTGTGTCCCTATTGGACAGGAGAAACAGGTGTTGACTTTATGGGAACATAGGCAAAATTCTTGGCTAGGCTTATAAGGGCCTCAGGGCCAATAGCCTAGTATCATACTATGAACCTATGAACCTAAAAGCATCAACACAGAGCAAGGGAACCCAAGGCCCATTAGCTTGACATGTGTTCTCTATAAGCTCATAATAGTATCTTAGCTAGTAATGTGTTAATTTAACATGCTACACATTATAAGGAGAAAGCATTCTGATGTGAAATAAATGTAATCATTTATCATTCAAACTGGTTCTGAGAACCTTTCGTCATGTAGTTAGCCCAACAAGGCTTGATCTTGAAAAAGTTTCTCAGCTACTAATCCATGAAATTGTTATTCTACTATTTCTGAAGAAGTGTGGATTTCTTTTTAAAGTTGTTAAATCATTTAAGGTGGTTGGACTTCATGTTTATTATAAAATAACTTTAAATTTGATGATATCTGCAAGTTTAAAGAATCCAGAGCATCCATTAATCTGAAGAGTAGGAAAGTAGAAAATTGCAGCTAAGGAAGACCTACTACTCAGATGGTTATCTGGAAAGAATATAATTTATTTTATTTCTTAATAACTCAAAGCCAAAATTCTTTGAGAAAAACAGGGGAAGAGGCAGTGGAAGGTCCTTTATATAGGTTCTTGATCGCCAGGAGAGCGTCTGTAGATCCAGGGAGAAGGGTTTAGCTAAAGAGTGGCACAGGATCGCTAGGGTCAGGAATGCATAGCAGCCCAGGGGTAGACCAGGATAAAGACATACAAGTCCATCTCAGACCCAGCCTTGAGATGTCTAGCCTGCCAACAAGTTCTATTAATGTTACAGACCAGGTTGAGGCCTTGTGTGTGGGTAACGCGAGTGGAGTTTGACTTATGAATATGCAGCAACCATACCTCTCAACCTGGAAACATCAAAAATCTGGACAAGGCCCATGAAAAATAGGTACAAATCTGTATGCTGATTAACATAAAATTTACATACATCATTGTGTAACCCCACCCACTCCAATGGAATTGTGGGATACCAACTTTCAAATGCAACCTGAAGAAAAGACAACCAAAATATGGTCCCAGAGTCTCCAGCATTCATTCCAATGTCCCATAACTTGGCTATTTTATACCCATTTACCATAAACACTGCAATGTGCATACTGCTTTACTTCTACAATGATTATTTGGACTAGATTACATTTAACACTTTTATTTTACATTTTATAGGAAAATCCCTAAGATATCTGCTAAACAAAGCAATACAGTCTCACAATAAAAATATACTTAGCATTAAAACTTCTCTGCCCTTGAAACTCACATTCATTGAAACAGCATTTAAACCCACATTCAAAGAAAATGCATCTGTCCAGTGGTGGATAAAGATAACCTCTGGGCTGTTTTCAAATCATAGGGCCCTTGCACATGAAGCATACATGTGTTCTTTGATGCACCTTCCTGACTGTATTAAATTATATTCCTTGTATAATACAGCACACTTGTTAGCGCATGTTTAAAATGTATAGTTTTGAACATTTTTCCAGTAAGCAATGAAACAAAATGCATAAACCAATAATGACAAAACTGCCCAATTCAGAACATTTCCATCTTAAAAGTCTACTCAAACTTCTACAATCCACCAGTAAATATGCACACAATGACAATCTCTAAAGTAAAAGACATCTAAATAATTCCACATTAAAGAGATATGTAAGTAATGAAGAGGTTGCTGCATCTGCATTTCTAGTGCCTGTTTTATTTTGTCAATCCAGATGACTGACAGGCAACAAAAGCCAAAACTGCAACAAAAAAGAAATACATATAAAGGTTAACGTGAAATTTAAAACAGTAGATTTAATTAACTAAATGTTACAAAGAAATGGGTTTACTGAACTACAGGAAAGATAAACGAGTATCACACCAAACTAGAAAACTTAAAACACAGAATATATCCAACAGTTGAAGCTGACCACGATTTAAGTAGCCTGTTTATTAAAAGAATTAAGCGCTTTTCGTTGACGTAAAAATGGTAACTTCTTCAGATTCAACCAAAAGCATTAATTATAAGTTTAAATAAGGAATCATATCACATGACACCATCAGACATATTGCACCATCGCAAAACAGTAAAAACTAATGGCAGTATGATTCCATTAAATATCTAACAACAAATTAATTTTAAAACAAAGCATACATTCCCCTCTCCAACTTGAACCCTTGAATAAGAGTAAAGAATGTAATAAAACCGTTCCAGTAAACATGTATACGAATAAAACATTCTTACAGAAAAGTAGTAAAAGTGATGCATATCAGCACTGAATACACTATAATCATGTTAACTCTTTACTCAAAATACAAAGGCTTACAAAGGCATTTAGTCTAATCTGCCATGCTAGCTCATGTTCTTCCAGCATCAAGTTAAATGGACCACAAAGATTAGACTAAATGCCTTTGTAAGCCCTGGCTTAAAAGAGTCTTGTAACATCTCTTGTTTATTAAAACTTAAGAGTTTAAACAGATAAAATACAACAAAATAAAAGAGTTTTCATAGGTTTATATACCTCTCTTATTTTAGGCTTGGTTATGGTTTATTAAGTAGGTACCTATTTTTATATAAGGTTAGTAATGTAGGTACCTGGGGAAGAATTTAGTATACGTGTACCTATTTTTATATAAGGTTAGTAATGTAGGTACCTGGGGAAGAATTTAGTATACGTGAAAATTACGTATACTATATATTCAATAGTATTTCTTTTCTTCTTTTCTTATTTTTGCACTTAGATATAAAGGAGAATAACCAATTGTATATAATTGTGTATTCTAATGCATTTTGTTCTATGTTGAGTAATCAATCAATAGGAACACAGTATATTTAGTCATACAGTTTTATCCATTTGTAATGGATACAAGGAGCTAGAACATCAGCAAGGGTAATAATTATGTATACGTATTCTAACTAGTACTATCTTTATTATATGTATATATATATATATATATATATATATATGAACGAGAGTTGTTAAACCAATTTTATTATACACTTGAATGTATCTCAATTATTTTGAGTAATGAGTTAACATGATTATAGTGTATTCAGTGGTGATATGCATCACTTTTACTACTTTTCTGTAAGAATGTTTTATTCGTATACATGTTTACTGGAATGGTTTTATTACATTCTTTACTCTTATTCAAGGGTTCAAGTTAGAGAGGGGAATGTATGCTTTGTTTTAAAATTAATTTGTTGTTAGATATTTAATGGAATCATACTGCCATTAGTTTTTACTGTTTTGCGATGGTGCAATATGTCAGCTGATGGTGTCATGTGATATGATTCCTTATTTAAACTTGTAATTAATGCTTTTGGTTGAATCTGAAGAAGTTGCCATTTTTACTTCAACGAAAAGTGCTTAATTCTTTTAAGCTACAGTTAAGATAAACCTTATGCAGAGGAAATGAAAACTTACCAAACCACGCATAAAACATTTCAGTTTACTACTGCAGACCTTCTGAGTAGAAATATTTTGAGCCACCAAAACAAATTTAAACATTTACAAAACAAGCCTACGGTCCAAGCCATGAACAATGGAAAACAAGTTGCAAAAGCAGAAATGACTGATCTGCTTCTTTCAAGTATGACACCACGTTTCTGAAAAGGACACTACCAATAAGTGCAACAGAGTTAAGCCACAAGCAGTCAGTGTCGATGATGCAACCCATTGTCTTCTTCACATACTTAAATGCTGTCTACAGTCTTAAAACATAGAGTAGTACTTATGGAATAGGATGAAATAGCTTCCATTTCCTTACCATTTTCAAATCGTCAAACACCGAAATAGCACATGAAAGTGGAAAGTGAAAGGGGACAACATCAATAAAATTCAATGAAGACCATCTTTTTTTTTTTGAACCCTTACAACGCAGCCAAATAATGCTCTGGTGTTCATTCTGATGTGAGCCAAAGGCCACGTGACATCATACATGTTCAAAAACAAACCAAAGGTCGCGCGATATCATGCACGTTCTCAAAACCAACAAACAAGACAATCTGCAACACATGAAATAGATGACCACTCCTGATTCTTGCACTGTATGCTCGCCCTAGCTGAGTACATGTTCCATACAATCACAGCTTTCTTTTTAAAGCCATATTTAATGACATTACTACAGGCACTAAAGAAGAAAGAAACCTGACTATTAATTCTGTAGTATACTATGTATGAGAAACATTAGACCTTTTTGTTAAGATGCACATTAAATTGCAGGGTCACTGGCTAACCTGCTCAGCATAATTGCTTTTTACTGCTTCGCTTTGTCAGCAGTGTGCACACACAGACACACACACACACACACACACACACACACACACACACACACACACACACACACACACACACACACACACACACACACACACACACACACACACACACACCCATACACACACACACACACACACACACACACACACACACACACACACACACAGACACTCTTTCCGCATAAACCATTCACTTTTAGAGCCTTCTACAAATAAATCCAGGCAGCAGGAGTCAGGACCATTAGCTAGGATCTTTAAGTTTCACTTACAGAGCCTTCTACAAATAAAATTGGGCAGCAGGAGCGAAAATAAATCCTTTCTGTTCCACTTGCAGAGTGAAGAAGCTGAAGATACATCCTTTCCCTTCACCGTTTCACTTGCAGAGCAAGGCCTTCGAAATCCAGGAGTGATAATACAGCCAAAGAGCCCTCTAAATATATTCTTTCTGTTCTCCCTTCCCGCTCGCACAGTATTTGAACCAAATACGTGCACAAGCTCAATTCCAACAGGCTGGTAGCCCTGATGGAGCTGACATCATCGCACTGCAAAAAATAAAAAACAAAGTGAAAAAATAAAGAAAAAAATCAGAAATTAAGGGGTGCCACTCGGGAATCGTGGCACCCCATTATTTGGACCCCAAAACTCGGTAAAAACCGAGTAATTTGAGACAGTTGGGAGGTATGGCAGCAACTCTATCAAGGCTGGGTCTGAGATGGACTTGTATGTCTTTATCCTGGTCTACCCCTGGCTGCTATGCATTCCTGACCCTAGCGATCCTGTGCCACTCTTTAGCTAAACCCTGCTCCCTGGATCTACAGGAGCTCTTTTGGCGAACAAGAACCTATATAAAGGACCTTCAATGCCTCTTCCCTGTTTTTCTCATAGAATTTTGGCTTCCCAACTCTGAACCCTGTACTTAAAATGAATCTAGAAACTATTTAGCTAAACCCTACTCACTGGATCTTCAGAAGCTCTCCTGGCGAACAAGAACCTATATAAAGGACCTTCCACTGCCTCTTCCCCTGTTTTTCTCAAAGAATTTTGGCTTCCAAACTCTGAACCCTGTATTTAAAAGGAATCTAGAAAGTATGTGTTCCCTTGTCTAGCTTTATAGTTGATTTTTGTATTACTGTTTTACTTAACCTCAGCTACAGTGTCGCTAGTTCAGCCTGGACACATAGCAGCCGCACTCCCACTCTCCCAACTATTAGTTGCTACCTCTCCCTTTCTGGCCTGCCCACCACATAATATCCCTGCCCTCTTGGAAGAATCCCTAGAGACTTATTTATTTTCTTTTTTTCTCATCCCAGCTCTTCCCTGCAAACTACTTTTCTTCTGTATTTTTTTTTTCCACTAGATGGCACCCTAACCTTGCAACAATATTCTACCTGAATCTCTCCCCACTGCATTAATCTTACCTATTTTTCCTGCTGTTTGTAACATTGCTTCTGAACCTTTCCTGTTCTCCCCCACATATATTTTTTTATTAAATTCTCAGTTTGACCATAGCCTAACCCTTTTATCACTCCTTTCACTCACCTTCACTTACCTTAAATTAGCTGCTTTTTCTGATTGTTTTCTGACTGTCTTCCTTCCTTTTGTCTCCTCTCTGCCTTCCTTCCCTGTATCTAACTATCTGTTAAATTTCCTTTGCTAAACTCTCTCTAATCTCTTCCTTACTCTGTACTTGTATCTTTGACTATTCCTAATATGACTTTTCCCTTCCCTCCCCCCTTCAGCCTGCAGTGTTGTATGCACTAATTCCAACATTTTGTATCCTCCAATACGACAACACCTCCTGGTCTCACCTGCCTTACCCCCTGCCCCTCCCACTGTTTCACCTCACATCCTTCCCGGTGTCTGTAAAGTTGTCCTGCCTATCAGGGCACCATCTTTATCCTGGTCTACCCCTGGCTGCTATAAGTTCCTGACCCTAGCAATCCTGTGCCAGTAAGTTATTGGTGCTGCTCTAATTTATTAAATTACGCTTAGAGTCTTTTTGTGCTGTATTCATTCAAATGTTTTAACTACTGAGTCTATTCTACTCCTGGCTTTAAAGATGTTTTCCTGTCTACTTGCTTCTCCAAATGTTTTGATACCTTATGTCTAACAGTGCTTGTGCTATCTATTAATGCAAAGGCTACTTGTATTGTGCTTACGCGAGGGTGTTCCCGTTTGCTACTGCGCTACTTGTGTACTCGCAGTGGTAACTTTGCAATCAGCTGCCATCAATTTAAATTCCCTTGGGCCAGACTTGCACCTTTTTTCTCTATTTTTTAGTAGATACTGATAAACAGATATGGCGGTACTTGTGTTCTTGCAGTGTACATTACACAGTAAATAGCTTCCAGTTTAATTTCCATTGGGTGAGATTCATGCCTTTTTTTCTCCACATTTCAGTAGCTAGTAAAGCTATGACACTGCATTACTTGTGTAATCGCAGTGGTTACCTTACAGTTTGCTGCTATTAATTTATTCTTCCCATGTGCTAGAATCGTGCCTTTTTTCTGTTTTCATTAACTACTTATAGTTTGTTACTGGACCACTTTGTACACGCAGTGATTACTATTGAGTTACGCTAGGTCTGCCCGCACCTGAATTTAAGCTCTGCACCACTGTATTTTTTTACCACTATAAGCAGATTAGCTTTATTATTTATGGTTTTGACCTTCCCCAAGGCCTGTTATGTTTTACATAGCGTGCTTGCCTTAGAGGCATGTCTAGAGTTGCATCTTGAGTGGTTTACTCAAATACCCACATTTTTTCCTGGACTTTGTTAGTCTGTACTACTTCATACTACTCTGCTACACCCGTTTTTCCCAGCTCTCTGTTCCCTCCATTCCTACTAGTGAGTTGTATCACACAAATAAAAAGCAATAAAATCAAAACAATTACAAATGCAATGTGCATGAAACCCTATATGGACAAGGCTTTGAAAAGGGAATATTACTCCCGATCTTACATGGAAAAGATATAGTTTTCTCTGTACCCTACACCCTAATATGAGAAGGCTCATGAGTAAGCAAAAATACAAGTAGCTGCTCTACATGTTTCTATACCCTCTGAATGTGAAAATGCCATTTTGATTTTCACTTTTTGTGTGTTTTACAGTATCCATTTCAGTTTTTCATCTCCTGCACCAAATAGTTTGTTTCATGCGTTTTCTATTAACTACTGCCTCTGGTTTTTAAATGTCTTGTTTTGATCATTATGGAATGTATTTAATGTAATTGTTGATTAACAGCTCTAGACTTTATCTGCATTTCTCTATCTGCAATGTTTAGAATACTCATGTAAGACATAATTTTTAGAGTTTGTTAACGTTTATTAGCATAACTATTAGCTTAATGTGTCCTTATATTTTACAAACTGTCATCCTATCTCATTCTTCTCTCAACCCTTTCTGTTACTTCCAGCTCTTTAGCTAAACTCTGCTCCCTGGATCTACAGACACTGTCCTGGTGAACAAGAACCTATATAAAGGACCTTCCACTGCCTCTTCCCATGTTTTTCTCAAAGAAGTCTCAAAGAAGTTTGGCTTCCCAACTGTGAACCCTGTATTTAAAATTAATCTAGAAAGTATGTGCTCCCTTGTCTAGCTTTATAGTTGATTTTTGTATTACTGTTTTACTTAACCTCAGCTACAGTGTCGCTAGTTCAGCCTGGACACATAGCAGCCTCACCCCCACTCTCCCAACTACTAGTTGCTACCTCTCCCTTTCTGGCTTGCCCACCACATAATATCCCTGCCCTCTTGGAAGAATCCCTAGAGACTTATTTCTTTTCTTTTTTTCTCATCCCAGCTCTTCCCTGCAAACTACTTTTCTTCTGTAATTTTTCTTTTTTTGTCCAATAGATGGCAACCTAACCTTGCAACAATATTCTACCTGAATCTCTCTCTCCCCACTGCATTAATCTTACCTATTTTTCCTGCTGTTTGTAACATTGCTTCTGACCCTTTCCTGTTCTCCCCCACATATATTTTTTATTAAATTCTTAGTTTGACCATAGCCTAACCCTTTTATCAATCCTTTACCCACCTTCACTTACATTAAATTAGCTGCTTTTTCTGATTGTTTTCTGACCGTCTTCCTTCCTTTTGTTTTAACCTGCTCCATTCGCCCTGTGGGCTCACTCCGCTCCCCTACCCTACCCCCAATTCCCACCCCCAAGGGTCCTAAACTTATACTTCCTTAACCACTCCCCCTACTATTATTTCCTCCAATCACTCTTCCACCCTCCCCTCCTGAGCTACTTATCGCCATCCACCTGCCATACTTACTTATTCACAAGTATCATCAATCACCTGCTGTCGTTATTTCTTCTTCCTCTTCCCAAATTATTTCTTCGCAACTCTCCTGTCACTATGCCTACTCTAGTAATCTCATCACATTCAAAACAACTTTGCACATTCTTAATTTCCCTTTCCTTATTGTACCCTACTTTCTAAAATCCTATGAACATCGGAGCCTCACAGAATCTAATACTTTCTCCAGCCATATTATTTTACCTTCCATAAATTCATCTCATCACTGTTTTAACTTAATATTTTCTCCCAGCTACCTTCCTACAAAATTTCATAGAAAGGTTCACATTACCTACTCCTATCAGAAAGACAGAAAGTCCCTACTCATTTTCCCTAAACCCTCTTAACTGGTTAAAAAGATTAATCCTCTCCCTTCTAGCAGGTGACATTCAACCCAACCCAGGCCCAAACAGCACTTCAACTAGAAACCTTCATTGCACTCTTCTCTCTAACTCAAATACACTAACCAAACCCCCAAACTCTCTCACTATAGCTCACCTTAACATCCGTAGTATTAAAAATAAAATTGCCCCCTTCATGCTCTACTTGACGTACACTCATTCAGCATCCTTTGCCTGTCTGAAAGCTGGCTTAAACCAGTAATTCAGGACAAGGAGATTATTCCCCCTGGCTAAAACATCCATCGACTAGACTGTAAAGTAAAAAAGGTGGTGGAATAGCAATCCTTTACAAATCAGGGATGCAAATCACTGCCTTACAAGATAAGCCTCCCTTTGAAAGTAACGCCAAAATCCTTATATCCAAACTCCAGCTTAATACCTGCAAGTCCATCTATATAATCTGTATCTACCTTCCCCCAGGCAATAACATCAGTACCTTAGAAAAAATCCTTAGCTGGCTGGCCATTCACTTCCCACAAGAAACCATAGTCCTTGGGGATGTCAATATTGACTGGAATACCTGCTCTTCAGCTGACCCTTCCACCCTCTTAAATCTTCATGGTTTTTCACAAACCATTCTTTCCCCCACCAGAACAAATAAACCTAGCAACAAAGAAAGCATTTTAGACTGGATCCTGATAAATAGCCACCACCAAACATATACAGTAGGAAAGCTGCCTGAGGATATAAGTGACCATGCCCTTACTTACTTAATTAGATATAAAACTGCTACCCCCCAATTTAACAAAATACAAAATGGTTAGAACAAACAAAAACTTTAACCCTGATAGCTTTGAAGCTGAATGTAGGTCTTGTAATTGGTCTCCTCTTAAACACCTCCCATTGGATGATGCCGTGGCTTATTTTAACTCTAAATTCTTATCTATTCTTGACTCACATGCTCCCACAACATCATTCAGACTTTGCTCAAAAGCCGCCCCTTGGCTAACAAAGGACACAAGACAAAATATTATTCTGAAAAATAAACTCTGGTCCAAATACTGCAGTACTAAAGATCCCACTTACTAACTCAACTTTAGACAAATAAGAAACATTACAAAAAAATCAGTACTTTTTGATAAAATAAACTACTACTGCCATTTGCAACAAGCTCACCTACATAACCCACAAATGTTCTGGGCAGGAATAAATAGTCTCTTAAAGCCTGGCAACTCAGACACTCCAAGCCCATCAGGCACCTCCCAAACTAACCCAAACAGACTGCTAATGCCTTCAATACCTTCTTTACTGAAACTGTCCAGTCTCTTTATAAAATACTCTCCCCTGATATCTCCTGTCTTTCCACCTCCTCTAATACTTCTATTCCCACATTTCAACTACAGACTGTACCCTCGTTACTCATCTGTTCTCTTCTACATAAACCTAAGCCATCCTCTCTATCAGCTGACCTTCTATCAGCTGAACCTATGAACCTATGAACCTTATACCTGCTCTTTATGTAAAAGTTGCTGCTAATGCTTTAACCTATCCCATCACCATCCTGATTAACAGAACCATTGACGAAAGCTACATTCCTTCAGTCTGGAAAATATCTCATATTATCCCCCTTCATAAAGGTGGAAACTCAACCGAACTCTCTAACTACCGACCCATAGCCTTGCTCTCTCCTCTTGCTAAAATCATGGAAAAATGTGTCCAGAAGCAACTTCTGAATCAGCTGTTAACTAACAATCTGCTAGCTAACTGTCAACATGGCTTCAGACCTTACCATAACACCACAGCAGCAACAACATTGAACACAGCAAAGCAGCACAGCAAAACAACAGGAGTCAGCACAGGATCCAAAAGCAGCTTTATTTTCTGTCTCTCACTCTAGCGCCTCGGCCACAGTAAGCCTTCAAGGAGTAAACTAACAATACTAAAGCACACTTTATATAGTCACAAAAATCATTCAATTACATCATTAAACAATTAATCAATAAAATTGATATGCACCTACAAGCTAAATAACATTCTTCCAATTACATTCTATATTCAAGCCTCTAGGTACTAAAGTGTCATATTTTAAAATAAAAGTAGTTTCCTTCTTTAAAAGTAATCTACCCACAACTAATTCATCAGGTTCCATTTAGCTACCTGTTGTAAAATGGTGCCTTTTAAACTCTCACTACTGCCATTGTGAAATTCACAAAAATGTAAGGCTAAAGGGCTCTCCATTTTTTTATTTCTTATGTCCCTCAAATGTTCTAAAAGTCTAACCTTAAACATTCTTTTCGTTTGACCGAAGTAAAATTTATTGCAACCACATTTGAGGGCATAGATTACCCTGTTAGTTCTACAGTTATATGAGCCCTTCAAATCAAAATTTTTGTTATTAATTTTGAAAAAAGTTCTATGTATATATGAACAAGCTTGACATTTTCCACATGGAAAGGTACCCAAAATAGTTAACTGAATGGGTATTTTCACAATCAATTTAGAAAACCTAGTCCGTACAACAAAATCTTTAATGCTTTTACCTTTTGTATAAGAAAAAATTAATTTTTTTTTCTTTAAATTATTTAATTCATCAAAGTTGTCTAAAAATTCCCAAAAATGTAATATATTTGATTTGATCATATTACTACAAATATTATACTTAGATACTATAAATAAATTATCTACACAATTAATAGTTTTATTAGATATAAAAATATCTCTTCTTTTTTGTTTATTAGATCTATCAAATCTAAGTTTAATAATTCTATCAATATCACTTTCAACTAACTTTTTATCATAATTTCTTCTCAAAAACATCTTTTTAGTTTTATGAACCTCTTTAAAAAATATCTCATCAGTGTTACATAAACGTGAAATTCTTAAAAATTCTCCATATGGTAAAGCATTAATAACATGAAAGGGATGGCAACTGTCAGCTTTCAAAAAATCATTTGGCTCTCCAAATTTTCTATGTAGGCTAGTTAAAATGGGTTGACCATCAATACCCTGTACATTCACATCTAAAAAGTTAACTGTGTTCCCACACTGTAAACCATCAAAACAAATCTTAAATCTATTTTGTTGAATGTCTTGGACAAAATTATGTACATAATTCTTACCTCCTTCACATAAAAATATTAAATCATCAATAAATCTGTAATACAATTTAACATATTTTGTACAAATTCATTATTATAGATACATTCCCTTTCTACAAGGCCCATGAAAATATTTGCATACATAGGTGCAAAGGGAGCACCCATTGCTGTTCCCTGCTTCTGTTGAAAAATCAAATTGTCAAAACAAAAGTAATTGTTTTCTAAACAAAATTGTGTCAAATCAAGCACATAGTGAGTTAATGGCTTATCTCCCATAATCCTATACAACTCTAGGTCATTTATGTTGAATGTTTGTATAAAGACTCTTAACATCTAACGTGACCCAAAACATATTTTTTATTCCACGTAATTGACTTTATTTTGTCCAAAAGTCAAAAGAGTCTTTAATATAAGAAGGAAGACAAACTGCTTCCTTTAGCAACACTTTATGCAACACTACACCTAAATTGTGCAAAAATATTTCCTGGCAGACACTATAGGTCTGCCTGGTGGATTTTCTGGGTCTTTATGTATTTTAGGAAGGCAATAAAAATATGCTGGTCCAGTATCCCTTAGGCTAAATTTCCCTTTCACATCTTTGTCTAACCAAAATCCTAGGCGAAGACCTTTGCGAATTAAATTAATATATTTAACTTTAGCTTGTTCAATGGCATCCTGATGAACTATACTATAAACTGTTGAGTCACTCAATAAATCCCAACACATTTTAAAATATTGACTATTATGCATGATTATTATTTTGTTCCCCTTGTCAGATGGCTTTATAACTAGTTCTGTCTGTTGTAAAAAATTCTTCAATTCCAGCCATTCTAATTTAGATAAATTGTATTCAACTTCATTCTTATCAAAATGATTTAAATAATATTCTAATTCAAATTCTAACATTGCGTGTAGTTTCTTAATGCCTTCATGACTAAACGGAGGCATAAAGGTGCTGTTCACCTTAACACCCGAGGTACCTCTGCCCTCCTCTGCTTCACAGACTGCATCAATAAAAATATGAACAATAATATCCTTACCTCTGCTCTATTTATTGATTTATCCAAAGCCTTTGGTATGGTCAATCATGAGATGCTGTTAAACTTACTTAAATCATTTGCACTAGACACAAGTTCAATTAAGTAGTTCCACTCTTATCTGCACAACAGACAACAGACTGTGCATTGGCACAATAACTTATCCAACTACATCCCCATTACTCTAGGAGTCCCCCAAGGCTCAATACGTGGATCTCTCCTGTTTTCAATTTTCATTAATGATCTTCATACTCGTATTTCTCCTGCCACCTGTATACAATATGCAGATGATTCTACTTTAATCTGTTCTGCTTCATCCCCCTCTGAACTGCACTGTCTCACACAACAGACTTTTGAAACCGTAGAGATGTGGTTCCTAAAACGATGCTTAATTTTGAACCCCCAAAAAAACGAATTATTACTTTTTTCACCGATCCGAAAATCCTCTCCACTGAACTTCTGCGTCATGTCAAATAATGGCACCAACATATCACCCAATCCAACTAACAGACTCCTCGGAGTCGAGATAGACAACAATCTGACCTTTGACAAGCACATTAACAATACTATAAAATTAGTTAACAGAAAACTAGGCTCCCTCTATAGAATTAAACTGTTCCTTACTCCACTTGCCAGAACTTCCATTGCTCATTCCCATCTTATTTCCACCCTCCTGTATGCCTCCCCTATCTACACTTCTTTGTCCAAAACTAACCTCAGCAAATTGTCTGTTGCTTACAACAATATTGCCAGATTTGCCACTGACTCTACTTTTAGAACTCATGACTACCATATCTTAAGGCAACTAGGATGGCTTGAACTACAAAACCTAATTCTATTTCACCAGCTCTCCTTAGCCCACAAAATCCTTTACAAACCCACAAACACTCCCATACTCACTTCCCTTATCACTCCTAACTGTAATCTTAAAAGCCTTCGTTCCTCCAACAAACTATTTATATCCACTAGTAAACCCAATAACACAGCTGGCAAATCCTTGTTCTCCAACACAGTAGGAAAAACTTGGAACACTCTTCCTCACAATCTCACGGCAATCTCCTCTCTTCCTTGCTTTAAATCCCAACTCAAAACTCACCTCAAAACCCACTGGCTCTGCCCCTGTAACAACCCTGACTAGCTTTCCTTGGGTATCTAGGGACTCTCAACCTTTCTGCTTTAAGAAACTCTTACCAAAACACACTTTTTATTTCTGGTCTTCGGTTTTTGTAGTTAATATCTAATGTGTTTTGATGTATATACTATTATATATGCTTAATTTGTACCTGTTCATACTAATGTTTGCATGTGGAGCTTTTTTCCTGGGCCTCTGCTGAAAATGGACATATATCCAGTTGGACTAGCCTGGACAACAAATGTAAAATAAATAAATAAAATAAACTTTATTTAAATTACATATGAAGTCAGAAAAAGAGACACCCCTCTCTGTGTTTTTTGACTGAACTGAACCCTGTAATTTAATTGATTTTCTTAATTCATAACAAACCAGTTGAGAAGACATGCACACAAATGGCAAATTTATTGCAAAACCTTTTTAATGCTAAATTCAGTGCTATACTAGAAAGGCATAGTTACCATTCTCATGCTGGAAAGTATACAGAATCTCTGTTTTTGAGTTAAGAAAATTAGCAAAAATGTTATTTATTGAGAGAGATTACAGCAAATGTAATATATAAATGTAATATATACATGTATATAGTAATTCAAGAAGAAAATGACAACACATTAAAAAAATATTTACTATTTTTGCAGTGGAAGCAGCAAATAAAAATAAGTGAAAGAGTTGCATAGTAGAGGTGCCCCACAAGTAAGGATTCCTGAAAAGGACTTTAGCTTATACTGTTAAGGCTAACGTACTGCTTGGTCTGAATTCACCAGCTGCCACTTGAAACTGTTTGCATTCAAGAATGTCACTTAACTAGCCACTGCTCTTAAGTTACCCTTATAAAAAAGTACTTGTGCTTAGAGGAATTATAAGATTAACAAATAAATAAAATAAAAAACTGACACCTGTTAGAAGAATTCAGGTAAACACCACACAGTTCGTCTGTTTAAATGTGACCTGAAAGAATGTTGTGATTGTGGAAGAAATTAACATAAAGTAAGATCATGTAATACTTAAAAGCAACAAAAAATGTATTATTATTTTTTTATTTTATCTATTTATTTTTTATTTATTTAACATTTGTTTACCGGGAAAGTCCAACTTGGAATGAAGCCAATTTTCAGCGGAGGCCTGTGGAGAAATGTTCCAAACGCATGTCTTTGTAACGTTTAGACTTTTTTAATTTAGATATTTAGATTTTTTTATTTGATTTTTGTTATTTAGGTTTTTTTATTTGATTGGTTTGTGAACTGAGATAATCCTGCTGGGCAGTGCTCTTTTTAGAAGAGAAATGTTCCAAAACAATGCATGAATATAGTCTGCAGATAGTGTGTGTGTGTGTGTGTGTGTGTGTGTGTGTGTGTGTGTGTGTGTGTGTGTGTGTGTGTGTGTGTGTGTGTGTGTGTGTGTGTGTGTGTGTGTGTGTGTGTGTATGTGTGTGTGTGTGTGTGTGTGTGTGTGTGTGTGTGTGGATATATATATACAGTGGACATAAAAAGTTTAGACACCCCTGTTAAAAAGCCAGGGTTTTGTGATATAAAAAATGAGACCATAATAAATCATTTCAAAACTTTTCCCCCTTTAATGTGACCCATACCCTGTACAATTCAATTGAAAGACAAACAAATCTGTTAGGGGAAAAATATAAAAAATAAAAAAAATATACAATATGCTGGTTGCATAGGTGTGCACACCCTTAAACTAATACTTTGTTGTGTGTGCACACCCTTAAACCTAATACTTTGTTGAAGCTCCTTTTGATTTAATTACAGGATTCAGTCTTCTTGGGTAGGAGTCTATCAGCATGGCACATCTTGACTTGGCAAAATTTGCTCACTCTTCCTTGCAAAAGTGCTCCAAATCTGTCAGATTGAGAGGGCATCTCTTGCGCACTGCCCTCTTCAGGTCACCCCACAGATTTTCTATTGGATTTAGGCCTGGGCTCTGGCTGGGTCATTCCACAACTTTAATTTTCTTCTGGTGAAGCCATTCTTTTATTGATTTGGATGTATGCTTGGGGTCATTCACATGTTGAAAGGTGAAATTCCTCTTCATCTTCAGCTTTCTAGCATACGCCTAAAGGTTTTGGGCCAAAAGTGACTGGTATTTGGAACTGTTCATAATTGCCTCCACCTTGAGTAAAGCCCCAGTTCCAACTGAACAAAATCAACCCCAAAGCATGATACTGCCACCACCATGCTTCACCGTAGGGATGGTGCTCTTTTGATGATGCGAAGTGTTGTTTTTGCACCAAATCTGCCGTTTGGAATTGTGGCCAAAAAGTTCAACCTTCGTCTCATCAGACCATAACATATTTTTTCACATGCTTTTGGGAGACTTGATGTATTGTTTTGCAAATTTTAGCTGGGCCTGGATCTTTTTCTGTGTAAGAAAAGGCATCTAGCAACCCTACCCCATAGTCCTGACAAATGGAGAATACAGAATATTGTTGTCACATGTAGAACACAACCAGTACTTGCCAGAAATTCCTGCAGCTCCTTCAGTGTTGCTGTAGATCTCTTGGCAGCCTCCCTGACCAGTTTTCTTCTTGTCTTTTCATCAATTTTGGAGGGACATCCAGTTCTTTGCAATGTCACTGTTGTCCCATATTTTCTCCACTTTTTGATGACTGTCTTCACTGTGTTCCATGGTATATCCAATGCTGTGGAAATTTTTTTGTACCCTTCTTGACTGATGCCTTTCAACAATGAGATCCCTTTGATGCTTTGTAAGATCTCTGCAAACCATGGCTTTTGCTGTAGCAGGCAACTAAGTAAATGTCAGGAAAATCCTACCAGGACAGCTGAACTTTATATGGGGTTAATCAGGGTCTCTTTAAATTGCTGACAGGTGTATACTCAAGAAGACTGAACGCTGTAATTAAATCAAAAGGTGCTTCAACAAAGTATTTGTTTAAGGGTGTGCACACACAACAAAGTATTAGTTTAAGGGTGTACACACTTATGCAACCAGTGTATTGTGCGTGTTTTATTTTTTTTTCCCCCCTAACAGATTTGTTTGTTTTCCAACTGAATTGTACAGGCTATAGGTCTCATTAAAGGTAGGAAAAGTTTTGAAATTATTTATCATGGTCTCATTTTTTTATATCACAAAAACGTGGCATTTTGACAGGGGTGTGTAAACTTTTTATATCCACTGTGTGTGTGTGTGTGTGTGTGTGTGTGTGTATAAATATATATATATATATATATATATATATATATATATATATATATATATATATATATATATATATATGTATATATATATAATTAACTAACATTACCTTGGCATTTGCATTTATCTAACATTATGTTGTCATTTGCATTTGTTGATATGTAAAACAGCATCCACAATACATCAAAAATGCAAATGTCAGTGCAACACTACATGCTGGGAAACAGCCTCAGCACATACTTAAAAACTAAAACAAAAACAAAACAATCCCCCAGATTCAGCAAGCTCTGCACTGAGTGCAGGAATAGTGCAAGAGCTGCTGCACGCAATATGGCCGACAAGCGATCCAGGAATGAGATCCAAGGACGTGCACGAGCACTCCTACACTATTCCTGCACGGACATCATTGCTATATGTAATAACCTCATTTGCTGATGAAAACCATGCAAATGAGGTGAATTAGCGATCCAGGAAGTAAGCGTCTGTGCAGGAATAGTGTAACCTGCAGACATTTATTCAGTTACTAACTGAATACATTTCTGCAAATTACAAAACAGAGGCATGACAGCTCAAAATAAAGCATGTATTCAATGTAGTAGGCATGCCAATGGTCAAATATATGGCCATTGGCATGAAAAATAGTTGTAATTTTATAAAAAAATAAGTTTATTTTTATTTGGCCGATCTCGGCTGTTTATGTGTAAGGCAGTGATGCGCAATCGGGATCGCCATGAAAATAAGGAAAAAAGGAGGAAATAAGCTTTTATACCCAAATCAGCATTTTTCCATAATAGTCAATGGCATGCATAAGACAACAAACAATACCAGGGAATAGTGGTTGCTAAGGGGGAAGGCTCAGTGTGAGTGTGGTAACTATGAATTAGCATTCTGGTTTATGCAAATGAGTGGACTGATACTGAATCACAGATTTCCTCCCAGTGTTAGCTTGCACCCAACCATGTAGGCACAGCAACACCATTGTGTAAGTATAAGAGGTAGATAACCTCATAAGGGGGTGTGTAATGCATGTTGTAAGCTTATTGGAGCTCTGTGGCCCATGTTTGCCTTTAGCTAAGCAAAGCTAAGGAAGGAGGTGTGTCTCACATTGTTGAGCACTGTTTTCCCTGCTTAAATGGGTGTGCACACCACGCACCAGGTTTTAAACAAAAAAAAACAGGAAATAGCAGCACTGTTCACATCTGAGCACTGAGTATGCACGGTGCACCTCAGGGCTTAAACGGGAAGGCAATGGGAAGGGAAAACAGTAGAAGGAAGACAATCAAGGAGAACTAGCACAGCTGGCAGGTGAAATGTATCAGAATCAGCCAATTACACAGGCAGCAGCCTAGCCCAACCCAGAACACTACTATAAACTAAGCAAACACCTTTCAGTCTGGTTTTTCCCACAAACTCTATGCCACCGGTGTACACAGATGGGTAAATATTACCTGACAAAACTAACAAAATGTTAGGGGATGCTGTTATTCTCATACAGCAATATGTGCAAGAGGCTGAGGGTGGTGAGGATTTGAATGCTGATGAACATCCCACAGTGAGGAGGAGGAGAAGAGTGTACAGACCCAGGGTAACCCACCAGGGGCTAAATGAGCTGGAGATAGTGGAGCACTATAGGGTGGACAGGGACA
Organism: Protopterus annectens; assembly: GCF_019279795.1. Taxonomy (NCBI): domain Eukaryota; kingdom Metazoa; phylum Chordata; order Ceratodontiformes; family Protopteridae; genus Protopterus; species Protopterus annectens. The sequence goes on from NC_056726.1 coordinate 494,878,350, forward strand.
TTCTACAGGAAATTATTGAGCTTTGCCGGCCCTGCCTCACACACAGAACCAACAGAGGGGAACTCATCCCAGTGGACACCAAGGTATGTGTAGGCTTAAGAATACTAGCCACAGGTACCTTCCAAAGGGCAACTGGGTATATCATGGGGATCTCACAGGTATCAGCATCCAGGGTACTTCACCAATTCCTGGATGCCATGTCAGCACATGCCAGTGAGCACATATATTTCCTCAACACCCATGAGACGTTGACCAGCAATATGCATCTCTTCCACCAAATAGCAGAATACCCGGAAGTAGTGGGTGCTATGGACTGCACGCACATACACATCAAAGCACCATCCAGTGAGCGGGGTAGGGTCTCAAGGGCTTCCGCTCCATCAACTGCCAGGTCATGTGCAATTATAATGAATGTGTGTGCTGGAAGCCCTGGAAGCTATCACGACTCCCACATCTGGCATACAGCACAGCTGTGCCAGTCATTTGCCAGTGGGGACATCCCATATTGCCACCTAGTGGAGGATGCTGGCTACACACTGAAGCCTTTGCTGATGACACCCCTCAGAAATGCACACACACCTGAACAAGAACTCCATAATGAGGCACACACACAAACCAAAATCATAATACAGCATGTGTTTGGGATGCTCAAGTCACAGTTCCACTGCCTGGACATATCCGGTGGAGCCTTACAGTACTCTCCAGCTACATGTACGCAAATGTTTATAGTATGTGCCATGCTACACAATATGATCCTGTGGAAACAGCTGCAGCAGGTACAGCAAGGGGCAAGGCCAGACAGCCCCTACCATTACCAAGGCCATCACAGGCACAGAGGGACCCGGAGGAGGAACTAATTTAGCCTGCCCATGTAGACAGAAGGAGGCATGCCCAGTATGCCCAGGCCTTGGCAAAGAGGAAATGCATAGCACATACACTGACATGGTAGGGCCCCAAGGAATGACACCTCTCTCTGACTTGCACGTACAGTAAAAGGGATGCCAAACATGACACTATCTGTGCTTTACCATGTATAGGGAGTGTACTATGTGCATCTGACAGTCAGCCCTCCAGCACTGTCCTCAATACTGGCACAGCCACAAGATAAGTCACTCTTCCTATCAATTGCTGACTGGAGTAGTATGTTCTGATAGTTGTATCTATGGTATGGACGTGAGCATGCAAGGGAATCGGGTGGCTGAATGAGATGGCAGCAGATAGTGGACACCTATATGGGCAGCATGAAATCCATAACAAATACTGGTGTCAACATACTAGGCAGTACTAGACAAGGTGACAAATCCCAATGCAGTACATGTGGTGGCCCAAATGTGTGTCCATAGGACACACACATGCATGTAAGTGAGGCTCACATACCCACCACCAGCCTCACATACCCACCACCAGCCTCAGCCAGAAGGACAGGTGTAGATGGTGGGGGGGCTGTAAATGACATACCTTTATACTGCTAATGGTCACACCCCTACTTCTACAACCTATCACCTTCCCTCAATTGCCATATCCACTCCCACTCTCTTACCACACCCTGCTACATACATACATCTCCTCTAATAATCCCTGACAAATCATGCAAGGCATACTACCACTACTACTACTAACTCTCACTACTCTAGCCTACACCACATCCATACATGCTATCATACCATTAAATACTACCTTCCACATAACACATACCTACACACACATACATACACATACAAACATTATAATCTGCCCCACACCGTTTAATAGTAGCTCATTATATTATATAAACTAACCACACACCACATTATCCCCCATAGAATAACAGTACCTAGACATCATACAGACCTAGCTCACGCAATCAAACTCAAATTATTCCTCAAAAGATGGCTACTAATCTCAGGAGACATACACCCAAACCCAGGTCCAAGCTATGAAATTCTCTTCCACAAACAGGAAACAGACCTACTTATTACTAACCTAAACTCAAGAAGTATATCCAACAAGCTGCAAGACTTACATGCATTCATAGCCCACAACTCACCAGATATACTAACCATAACTGAAACCTGGCTAAAACCCACCACCCAAAATGAAGAAATTCTCCCCCCTGGTTATAACATTCTAAGGCAAGATAGAAATACCAAAAAGGGTGGCGGAGTTGCAATCTTATTTAAAAACACACTTAACCTCCAACCCCTTAAAACCCCACTTCCCATTTTTGGCATCTCTGAAACATTAGGCTCCACTATCTCCCTCAAAAACAAAAAGAGAATCAACATCCTCTGCAGTTATGTCCCTCCAGGAAATAACTCACCTATAATAGGAGAGATACTACAATGGGCCACAATCAACCTACCCCAAGAAACCATCCTGCTATCAACATCCTCTGCAGTTATGTCCCTCCAGGAAATAACTCACCTATAATAGAAGAGATACTACAATGGGCCACAATCAACCTACCCCAAGAAACCATCCTGCTATCAACATCCTCTGTAGTTATACTCCTCCAGGAAATAACTCACTATAATAGAAGGGATACTACAATAGGCCGCAATCAACCTACCCCAAGAAAACATCCTGCTATCAACATCCTCTGTAATTATATTCCTCCAGGAAATAACTCACTATAATAGAAGGGATACTACAACAGGCCGCAATCAACCTACCCCAAGAAACCATCCTGCTATCAACATCCTCTGTAGTTATATTCCTCCAGGAAATAACTCACCTATAATAGAAGAGATACTACAATGGGCCACAATCAACCTACCCCAAGAAACCATCCTGCTATCAACATCCTCTGTAGTTATAATCCTCCAGGAAATAACTCACCTATAATAGAAGAGATACTACAATGGGCCACAATCAACCTACCCCAAGAAACCATCCTGCTATCAACATCCTCTGTAGTTATATTCCTCCAGGAAATAACTCCGCTGTAATAGAAGAGATACTACAATGGGCCACAATCAACCTACCCCAAGAAACCATCCTGCTATCAACATCCTCTGTAGTTATACTCCTCCAGGAAATAACTCACTATAATAGAAGGGATACTACAATAGGCCGCAATCAACCTACCCCAAGAAACCATCCTGCTATCAACATCCTCTGTAGTTATATTCCTCCAGGAAATAACTCACTATAATAGAAGTGATACTACAATAGGCCGCAATCAACCTACCCCAAGAAACCATCCTGCTATCAACATCCTCTGTACTTATATTCCTCCAGGAAATAACTCACCTATAATAGAAGAGATACTACAATGGGCCACAGTCAACCTACCCCAAGAAACCATCCTGCTATCAACATCCTCTGTAGTTATAATCCTCCAGGAAATAACTCACCTATAATAGAAGAGATACTACAATGGGCCACAATCAACCTACCCCAAGAAACCATCCTGCTATCAACATCCTCTGTAGTTATATTCCTCCAGGAAATAACTCCCCTGTAATAGAAGAGATACTACAATGGGCCACAATCAACCTACCCCAAGAAACCATCCTGATATCAACATCCTCTGTAGTTATATTCCTCCAGGAAATAACTCACCTATAATAGAAGAGATACTACAATGGGCCACAATCAACCTACCCCAAGAAACCATCCTGATATCAACATCCTCTGTAGTTATATTCCACCAGGAAATAACTCACCTATAATAGAAGAGCTACTACAATGGGCCACAATCAACCTACCCCAATAAACCATCCTGCTATCAACATCCTCTGTAGTTATATTCCACCAGGAAATAACTCACCTATAATAGAAGAGATACTACAATGGGCCACAATCAACCTACCCCAAGAAACCATCCTGATATCAACATCCTCTGTAGTTATAATCCTCCAGGAAATAACTCACCTATAATAGAAGAGATACTACAATGGGGCACAATCAACCTACCCCAAGAAACAGTCCTGCTATCAACATCCTCTGCAGTTATGTTCCTCCAGGAAATAACTCACCTATAATAGAAGAGATACTACAATGGGGCGCAATCAACCTACCCCAAGAAACAGTCCTGCTATCAACATCCTCTGCAGTTATGTTCCTCCAGGAAATAACTCACCTGTAATAGAGGATATGTTGCAATGGGCTACAATCAACCTGCCCCACGAAACCATCCTGATATCAACATCCTCTGCAGTTATGTTCCTCCAGGAAATAACTCACTATAATAGAGGATATGTTGCAATGGGCTACAATCAACCTGCCCCACAAAACCATCCTGCTAGGAGACCTAAACCTAGACTGGCTAGCCTGCAATGCCAACAATCCTGAAAACCATATAAACTTATTTGGATTCTCACAATTAATCCAAAAACCCACCAGAGTTGACAAAAGATCCAATAAACTCTCCATTCTTGATTGGACTTTAGTTAACCTCCCCAAAGACAATTATCATGTGGGCTGCCTACCTGATATACTGAGTGACCACTGCCCTACTTTCCTCCTTCGTAGACAAGTAAACATACCCAAACCTATACTATATAAGGAGACCAGAATGAACACAAGGTAAATCCACAAATCCTTAACAGTATGCTACAACAAAGTAACTGGCACCCACTACAAAACCTACCATTAGACCAGGCAGTTGAATATTTCAATAATACTTTTATGAAACTGCTAAACATACTAGCTCCCATCAAGAAACAGAACTAAAGTTAACTATACCCCTTGGCTAAATAGGACAACAAAAGTACTACTAAAAGCCAAAGATAATGCCTGGAAGAACTGGAAAAAAAATAACACCAACCAAGATAAACAAATATATCAACAACTTCGAAACCAGGCCAAAAAACAAATAAAAATGGACAAACAAAACTACTTCCTAGGGATCCAAAACAAACATTCCAAAAACCCCAAAAAGTTCTGGCAGGCTTTAAATTCCCTTCTAAAACCTGGCCAAACTACAACCCCAGCTCCCAGCACCAACAATGATAATGACAACATAGCTTCCCAGTTTAACCATCACTTCACAAACTCTATTCTATCATTATCTACCCAGCTATCCAACAATAAACCCATACTCACCCCAACTATAGATCACAACAATATACCCCCCTTTACCCTCTCACCCATACCTACCTCCACAGTAAAAAAAAATACTCTCAAAACTAAAACCCACCACTCTCGCAGCAGATGGCCTACCCACTACTTTCCTAAAATTAGCTGGAGAATCCCTAGCCTACCCCATCTCACTTCTTATAAATCGCTCTATAAAGGAATCCTACATCCCCCAACTATGGAAAGTGTCATATATAATACCCCTACACAAAGGAGGTAACTCCTATGAACTATCAAACTACCGCCCCATTGCTATCCTATCCTATGCTATCCTGCTTTCTAAACTCCTGGAGAGATGCATTCACACCCAGGTGATGCACTTCTTAACCTCACATAATCTCCTCTCCCTCACACAGCATGTCTTCCGCCCAAACCATAGTACAGCTACTGCTCTTTTCTCCTTTACCAACCAGATTAATCAACTTAGAAACAACAACAACTTTGTATCAGCCATTTCCTTAGATCTATCTAAGGCATTTGACATGGTCTCATGCAACCTACTTATAGACACTCTAACCGCCATCTCCTTTTCCCCCTCTGCTACTTCCTGGTTCAAAAACAATCTCTCTGATAGAAAACAGTCCGTAAAATGGCAAGGCATACTATCACCACTACTAACAACTACTGTAGGCATTCCACAAGGATCAATACTAGGTCCTTTACTATTTACCATTTTCACCAACAATCTACATACCTCCACCCTACATGCATCACTTATACAGTACGCAGATGACTCAACCCTAATCTGCTCAGCCCCAGCCATAACCACTCTTTAGAAACTTACCCAAGAATCCTTCTGCTCTGTAGAAAAATGGATTACTGATATCCACCTTATTCTAGACCCCACAAAGACCAAATTACTTCTATTCACCCCCAACAAATACAAAACCACATCTCTTCCTTTCACCATCACCTCCATCAACAGCACATTAATCACTCCCTCCCCCCATACTAAGCTACTTGGTGTTGAAATAGATCAGGATCTTAACTTCAATGTCCACATCTCTCAAACCATTAAAAAAGTTCATAAAAAATTAGGAACTTTATACAAACACAAACAGTTTCTATCAGACCAAGCACAAATCACCCTAGCCCAAACCCACCTCTTGTCTACTCTACTATATGCATCACCAATCTAATTCACATCAGGAAAACAGACCTTGACAAACTAGAGTAATGCTACAATAAGATTGCAAAATTTGCTAATAACTCCACTTTTAAAAGTCATCACTGTCTTGCCTTAAAACACCTACAATGGTTAGAGGTCCCTCAGCTAATTAGGTATCACCAACTAGTGCTCACCTTCAACATACTAAAGCAACCCCACAAAACGCCAGCCCTAAACCAACTACTAAACCAATACTCAGCAAACTATCCTCTACGCTCATCAAACAAGACCCTGCTCTGCATATCCAAAGCCAACAACACTGCAGGGAAAGCCCTCTTCTCTCATACCATCGCTAAGGAAAGGAATAAGCTCCCCCCAAATATATCCTCAGCAACATCTATCTCACTGTTCAAAAAATCACTCAAGCCACACCTCTTGCAGTCATGGCTCTGTCCTTGCATTGCATAAATGCATTCCTAATCCCCTCCATTTCTTCTATTCTCCTTTCTATCACTGCTCACTATGCCTAATACTCAGTACTTCAAAAACTCCTAGAACAGGACTACTTTCAGCTACTTTTTCCTACTATATTGCCTTGTGTGATGTCACTTTGATTGCATCAGGCAATGAGTATATCTGCTGTTTTCTTTTCCTTCCCAAATAACCAACATCCAAGGTCCTCTTTGTGAAATGTAAACCCACCTGGAAAGATCTATTGTATAAAATATTTCTTGATTGTACATATAACACTGTATGACATTATTTTTCTTTTCCTTCCCAAATAACCAACATCCAGGGTCCTCTTTGTGTAATGTCAACCTGCCTGGAAAGATATATTGTATGACATTTTTTTGATTGTATAAAACTGTTGTTGTGGAGCTTTTCTCCCCGGGCCTCTGCTGTAAATGGACCTAGTTCCAGTCGGACTTTCCCGGTAAACAAATGTAAAATTAAATACAATAAATAAATAAAGAAAGGCAGAGCTAAAGCCTCCAATTGATGGCAATGGTTAACAGCCCCCCTCCAGATCTACACAGACAGACTACAACAGGTCTGGCAGTTGTATATTAGTTCTGAAGGGTAAGAAGTCTGCAACTGAAATGTAGGTCAATAAAACCTAAGATCTCTACTTTACTGATATGCCTCCAGTCTACATGATAGGCCAGAATATAAAATTAAATGGAAGCTAACAGAGTACCTGAAATACCAGGACAGGCATAGCAAATGTTTAAAGTCATCAGGTGTGCCCCCCCCCCGACAATACTATGTGGAAATGCAGTAACATGTAAGTGTGAGGCATAATAACAGTGGAGCACAGATTACCCGAGCTGGCCCAATCTACAGGATAGATTGTTGCATGTGTACAATATGTAGTGGTCTGTGTGTTAGGTTGTCATATGTTCAATATTGTCTGGAAGTGGTCAGCATGTAGGCATGGAGAGTAGTGTCTCGGTGGCCTATAGGCAGTACTGTGGATGACAGGGCCATGTTCTGACAACTGCAGTGCAAAGCACAATGCTTTTCAGCAATACCCATCTCAGCAGTCATCCATACAAACTGTTCAGATGTCAATATCTGTCACCATCTGAAATATGTACATGCCATGAATGTGGGCCCACACATGCACACAATACACAGGTGGAAGTACCCTAGACAGAGTACATAAAATGTAACTGTCAACTGCACACACCTTTGGAATTGTACATACAGATTAGCAGCACATTAATTGTCTGTGTAGTATGGAATACTGATGTAGTCTGGCCAATCACTGGCAGACCACAAAAGGCACAATTATGCAGTAATGAGAGACTGCCTAGGTCCTCGCACAAGGCAGCATAAGGGGAATGTCCCATGTATATCTGTGAATCAGCTGCAAGTAGCTTCCATAGCACACATGCACTCAGCTCACCCCACCATCAGCCATGGGTTTATCACAGGTCATATCCTTGCTGTTGGGAATGAATACAGTATGACCCCACTTCTGGATGGGAATACCCACAGAATGCAACATGCTGAAGAGGTGTTCCATGCAGGTGTGTCCTTAGCTGTAAGCAGCACCCTGCCTGCATCCAGACCAATGGATTAATATGGACAGGAACTATTGCCATTAATACCTCCCAGACTTACCCTGTCACCCTGGGGAATCCACTGGCTCGCAACCTGGGAATGTAGGAGTGACAGAATGCACTGGCCTGCTACAGATGGCCTGCATCACTACCAAATTGCTTACAGTCCTCTGTCAAAGGCCTGTGCCTCACCCATAGTGCCAATGTATGGTATCTCATGGGGTCCCAACTAACAATATAACACAGTCAACAGAACACAAATGCAAGACCATGTTGACAAATCCCAGTAGCATGCCCACCATGTCTTACTGCATGAACTGTGGACCAACCCCTAAATACTGCTGAGATGAAATGCCAACTATAAGGATACTTCTCAGATATCGTTCGCATAATGTTAAGAAGAGGATAGAATAACAGAGTGGGAGGGTATAGAAGCATGGACGTCATGCAGTGTGTGAAGTCTGAAACTCTAATGTCTGCCCATACTACCCCTGCCTGCAAAGCAAGTAATGAGTGGCTACAAATCTGCTCGTAACTCACACTGTGAAGGTGAACTGACCAGATATATGAGCCCTGCCTCTGGGTAACCTGGGTGAATCTGTACAGCTGAGACGTATGGCCACAGCAGGATACAGCCATTCTGTTACGTCGATATATGTGCAAGAAGGGGATCCTCAGTCACCATAGTACCAAGGTGTTGGACCATTTACACAGACCCATCAGCAAGTGTCTGCAGCTGCAGCTACCCCTCCAGAATTGCATGAGTGTGCAAGAATATGTAGGCTGCAGACCACAATACTGGACACAGCTTCATTCATCTTGTATTTCCCAGGAAATAACTGTGAGCAAATAAGTATATATGTCAGTAGCTGATGACATAATACATTACAGTGTAAAACAGTACATATGTCTGAATATCTCTGCTAACACCAACCATGTAACACAAGCAGCACAGAGAGCAATAGTTACAGTATCCCACTATCTGTCACCCCTTGTGACTCCATATTGTCAACCTATCTACAGATATCCTGCAAAAACAGGTTGCTAGCTGTAGGTGTAGAACACCAAACCCCGGACTGGAGTACAACACTATCTGGGATGGATTCACATACTCAATACAGAAGATCATACTGGGCATGCTCCTACACTTAGAGATATGAAGTCCATGTCTAACAACACAGTCTGTCAGGTCATGATTGGCAGTGGAGTTTTATGGTGTCAGGTTGCCAGCCCCATGCCCAATCTTCCACATAAGGCACACACTCACGCCTAGGGGGCCAATTTAGTTTGTCCAGTCCACCTACAGCATGTCTTTGGGATGAAACCAGAGCACCCACAGGAAATCCATGCGACAACAGGGAAGACATGCAGACTCTGCACAAAAGGCACCCCAGCCGAGGATTGAACCAGAGAACCGTTTGCTGTGAGGCGGCAATGTTAACCGCTGCACCACTACAGCCACCCTATGTCTGACAACACAGTGGACTATACATATTTGTCATTTGAAGATGTCTGTGCACACACACACCAAATTGTACACCATTCATGCTTTGCACACACATTGGATAGGAATACCAACACATATCCAAGGCCAATGCACTATAATATGTTCAACATGCCCACACAGAGATGTGGGGAAGAGAGAGACAGACAGTGACAGACAGATTTCCATTATGAGGCCTGTCCCGATTCCACCACACATTCAATTGGCCAATATCACATAATGTGTTGATTTCAATCACTGTAGACATTCCTTTTGGTAGCCCTCAGTCCAATAGTGTCTGTGGTGTTTCTGATAACTCTGCAACATGATAGTACAAATCAGTATTCATCTAGCATTTGTATACCCAGTCCTGTCAAATGTGAAGCTGTGTGTGACTGAGTGTGTGTGTGTTTCCAGAAAAGTGATTTATGGCCTATTCACACACACTGCACTTCCTATTAACCATGTTAGCACTCCTGCTGATGTCAGTTACCTTGAAATTATCATCTGGCCAAGTTTCAACCCTATACACCTCATGGCGCTTGCAATACATGTGTAATACTGTAGTGTAGAAAACTAGTTAGGTAGAAGTTCTAATCCCAGAAATGGCAACCATGAAACTGTGCGTGTGTGTGTGTGTGTGTGTGTGTGTGTGTGTGTGTGTGTGTGTGTGTGTGTGTGTGTGTGTGTGTGTAGATGAATGATTTTGAGGCCATTCACACTCACTACACCTCCCATTGCCCTACTTTAGCATGCCTGCTGATGTCAGTCACCTTGAAATAACCCTTTGGCCAACTGCTAGCCCTATAAGCTCTGTGGCGCTTGTGATAACTGCATAGTATTATAGTGCAACATACTAGTTAGATAGGAGTTCTAATACCAGGCATGGCAACTGTGTGCATTTGTGTGAGAGAGTATGTGTGTCTTTGATGATACCTGATGTTATGGACAGTCACACTTACTACTCTCCCCTTACCCCTCCTTTAGCATTGCTGCTGATTTTACTCACTTCCAAAGATACTTTTGGACAGCTCTCAACATATAAGCTCTGTGGTGCTTGCGATAACTGCATAATACTACAGTATAGCACACTAGTTAGGTAGGAGCTCTAATCCCAGGCATGGCACCTGTAAAACTGTGTGTGTTTGTGTGAGAGAGAGAGAGTGTGTGTGTGTGTGTGTGTGTGTGTGTGTGTGTGTGTGTGTGTGTGTGTGTGTGTGTGTGTGTGTGTGTGTGTGTGTGTCTTTAATGATACCTGATGTTATGGACATTCACACTTACTACTCTGCTCTTACCCCTCCATTAGTACTGCTGCTGATGTTACTCCCTTCAAGGATACCTTTGGACAGCTCTCCAACATATAGGCTCAGTGGCACTTGCTATAACTGCGTAATACTATAGTGTAGCATACTAGTTAGTTATGAATTCTAATCCCAGACATGGCAACTATGAAACTGCATGTGTTTATGTGAGAGAGTGTGTGCCTTTGATGATACCTGATTTTATGGACATTCACGCTTACTACTCTCCCCTTACACCTCCTTTAGCACTGCTGCTGATGTTACTCACCTTCCAAGATACCTTGGCACAGCTCTCCAACATGTAAGCTACATGGCACATGCCGTAAATGTGGAGCAATGTAGTAGCAATAACTACATAGGTATGAGTTTGAATCTCATCCGTGGCAGGTGTTTGTGCGTGTACATGTGGCTACATATATATGTCCATACCTCAAAGATCTTGGCCCCATTTATACCCAGTACACATGTCAGTGCCTGACTTTAGCAGTCCTGCAGATATCATCCACCTTAGAAGTATTTGTTGCCAACCATAACCCATATAAGGTGCATGTGGTAAATGCGTAACATAAGGGTCTGAAAAGATTGTTAGATAAAGGTTTGAACTTCACCCCTGGCAAATGTAAATGTGTGTAGGATAAGATTATTTCTGGGATCTCTCATCCACTACATCACCCAATGCCAGTATTTACAAGGGCTGGTGATTTTTCTTATCTTAGAAGTACATTGGGACAACATCCATCCTATAAGCTCTGTAGTGCATGCAGTACACTCTAGAAGCAATACATAGCTAGGCAGAGGTTTGGATCTCAGTACCAGCAGGTGTGTGTGTGTGTGTGTGTGTGTGTGTGTGTGTGTGTGTGTGTGTGTGTGTGTGTGTGTGTGTGTGTGTGTGTGTATGTGTGTGTGATCAGTATCCTGTGTGGGGGTTGCTGTGATTGTGTAATAAAAGAATCCATTGTGGGGTGGGTTTTGCTAAATTATTATGTTGAGGACCTAGTATATGTTACAATGTCCACATTACAAGGCTAACAGATGTCAAACACCAGAGAGGTTGGTGTAGACAATCCATAGCCCTACATGGGAGAGTATGGATTAGTGAACAATATAGGCAACCCTTCTATTACTCAGAGAACACTCTCCACCCACGTGTCATACAAAAACACACTTGGCTAGGCAACAACCACTATATTGGTAGTTCCCTGCATATTGCCTCCCAGATAGTAACCATGGTGTGATAGCAGTGGACTACATGCTTGTTGACCACAACAGTGCCACTGACATCAGAAAGTACTTTGATGTGTTACATCTCCTGACTGAGTGTGTGTTATGCAGCATGTAAAAGGACATGGCACCCTGTTCCATCCCCTCAGTAGCACAATCAATGTGTACAGTGGACCTTTTGCCATGTTCCCCACTGAACACCTGCAACAACTATAGAGTCTGCAAATGTACCCCACAAAGGGAATACCATGCCTTATATACATCCCCTGTAAGGACAGATGCCACTAACTCCACTGAATACACATATCATGCTGTCAATGTATGTGCAATCGTAACCACAGTTACATAGCCAGGTCTCACCAAATGAGGTCAGGAATGCTACATCAGAAGATAACAATCTGTCCACACAACATGCCCCAGGGACCTCAAGTACACTTCCACATGTCAAACAACATGCATGTGGGACATGTGCACAACCCAGACACTGTCCATGTTATGGAATATAGATCACATACATGGAAAGCTGTGCACATCACTGGCCACCCAGAATAGAAACCTAGATGAGTGGATGGTGAATACAATACCCACCCCTGGGGATCACTACAGGGACTACAGCCCTGAGCCACACTGGGGACTATTGTCATGTGACCTGTGCCAAGTTATTCCCTTGGCCTAACCTTGTAGAGCCTTCAGGCCCATTCACCTACTACACACCTGTGAAGCAATGAACCTATAGATCTCAGTACTGGCAAATGTGTGTGTGTGTGTGTGTGTGTGTGTGTGTGTGTGTGTGTGTGTGTGTGTGTGTGTGTGTGCACGCGTGTGCATGTGTGCGTGTGTGTGTGTATGCAGATGAATAATTTTGAGGCCATTCACACTCACTACACATCCCATTGCCCTAATTTAGCATGCCTGCTGATGTCAATCACCTTGAAATAACCATTTGGCCATGTTTCAACCCTATAAGCTTTGTGGAGCTGGCAATAACTGCGTAATACTGTAGTATAGCAAACTAGTTAGGTAGGAGTTCTAATCCTGGTCCTAGCAACAGTGATGATGTGTGTGTGTGAGAGAGTGTGTATGTGTCTTTGCTGACACCTGATTTTGTGGACATTCACACTTACTACACTTCCCTTACCCCTCCTTTAGCACTGCTGCTGATGTCACTCACCTTAAAGGATACCTTTGGACAGCTTTCCAACATATAAGTTCTGTGGCACGTGCAATAACTGCGTAACACTGTAATAGTAATACATAGCCAGGTAGGGGTTTGAAACTCAGTACTGGTACGTGTGTGTGTGGTAGTGTGTGTGGCATCAGCATCCTGTTGGGATGATTGTGTAATGACAGTATCCATTGCAGTGTGGGGTTTGCTACATTATTATATTAAGGACCTATATGTCCCAATGTCCACATTACAAGGCCAACAGTTGCAAAACACTGTAGAGGTTGTTGTAGACAATCCACAGCCATAAATGTCTACTGCCATTTGTAATTACTATGTGGCAGTTTGGATTAGTAAACAATATAGGCAACCATTATAATACCCAGAGACCACTCTCCACCCACGGATCATACACAAACATGCCTGGCTCTTTCTCTCTCCCTTTCTTACTTTCTCTCTGTCTGTCTGTCTCTCTGTCTGTCTGTCTCTCTCTCTCTCTCTCCTCCTCTGGTAGATGTGGAAAAAGACATCTGTTTTACATAGGCAGCAGCTTGACTTTTGTAGGTAATGCTCGTGATAGCCTGTGCATGAATTGGAGTCCCCCACTTGCTAATTGCATGTAGAAAAGCTGTGGTATCTTTCCTATAGCCAATTTCATGGAAACACACTCCTATAACTAAGAACTTCATGTGGGTGTTGGCCCTTTTCTTTCACTGTGAGCAGGACTTCATGTTTTCCTTCACTGTGAGCAGGACTTCATGTGGGTGTCTGACAAAGAGCATCACAGAGGGTAGCTGGAAATACCTCTTACAACAAACACTGTGAAGACAGGCCAACAAACAGGAGGGGGATGTTCCAGACATGGGTACAGAATGTAAGTATTGCTGTTCTACATTTGAAGTAATGTTGGTTTAACAGGGTTTGTGTGGATATGGCTGTTCTGCATGATTTAAAGTCTGGCATGACAGTATTATGTGGTTGAGGAAACTCTCACCTGTAGGGCTATCTGCAGACTGGCCAGAGTTTGGAGTCTTAGATGTGGTGTGTTACTCACATTTTCTGTCTGCATAAATGCAGTAGCATACTCTGATGATTGCAGTCAGTACACAGTGACATCCATATGTGTTACTGACTTCATATCCCTCAGAAGAGATATGTCACAACAAACCATGTTACACCAGCAATTTTCTCAGTTTATCACAGCAATATGTCAATATTGGTCCTCTGTTTATAGGTTCATAGGTAGATACTAGGCTATCTGCCCTAGGGCATTTATAAGCCTAGCCAGAGTGTATTTGGCTTCCGCCTTCCTATTAGATTAGCCTACTGTGCCTCTGTAAAGTAGGTCACAGAAGGTACCCTTTTAAGATTAGTTTACTGTGCCTCTGTCTAGCAGGGACACAGGAGAGATCCCAGGGGTAAATTTGTGATTTCCCATCCACGCGTCCAAATTTCACTTGAAGAGGGTCAGCGAGAGGCTATGTCTAACATGAATTGGGATTCTATTCCAGAGTGAGGGGAAATTAATCTGTCCCTCCAGCATGTCCTATTTATTTTTGTGCTGAGGTTTAGGTCCCTGGAGTGTGTAGCTCTAAGGGACTTGGATTTTTTGAGGTGGAGCATGTCCATTAATTCTGGGTTTGACATGGCTTTGTACGTCAGGCATAGATCGCCTCTGAGTAGGCGGTAAGCAACTGAGTAGAGCTGGAGTTTCTTTAGTCGAGCTGCATAGGGCATCTGTTTGTAGCCAATGATCCTCTTGGTGAGGTACTTTTGGAGTCTCTCCAGTTGCTGCAGGTGTCGGGTAAGGTACATCCCAAAAGGGGCATTGTATTCAATTATGGGCCTGATGAGTGTCGAGTAGAGGGACACAATGACTTCTCTTGATTTAGATGCGAACCCTTTCGTGATAAGGTGGGCTATATAGAAGGTCCTTCTAACCACTTTGGCAACGTGATTATCAAATGAGAGATTACTATCTACATTGGTCCCCAAATCTCTAATTACTTCTTCCGCACTTAATGGATTACCACCTATGTGGTAATTTGTGGGCACCTTGTTTTTCCCAAAGGGGATGACTATACACTTTTTAGCATTTAGCTTGAGGCCGTGGCTCTGGCACCAAGCATCCGTCTCTGTGAGACCCTTTTTGGAGGATGCTTGTGTCAGCTGGAGATTCGATTATGGCCCCCAGTTTGCAGTCATCTGCGAACTTTGTCAGCCATAATCCCCCCGTGTTAGCCTGAACCTCAGAGAAGTATATACCGAACAAGAGAGGTCCCAGAACTGAGCCCTGTGGGATGCCACTTGTAAATGGTTTGGATTCAGACATGGCACCTGCGATTCTGACCACGTGGGTTCTATCTCTGAGCCAGTTTGCAACCCATCTTGTGATATAGGGGTTGATACTTAAGCTGGTAAGCTTATTTATGATGCCCAAGTGGGGTATTGTGTCGAAGGCTTTTGCAAGGTCCAGGTAGGCTGTGTGGACTACCTTGCCCTCATCTATGGCTTTGGTAACTGTTTCAAAGAAACTTCTTTCCCCCAAGTCTGTCACCCTTTGTCCATATGTCATGTAGTAAGAGGTGCATATGTACAGTATATCATTATTTATTGACATTCCTGATATCAAGCCAGTGATATGTCAGACTGCCAGACATGTTATATATAGGAGACCTTATATTTGCTGACAAAACCTGGACATTCTGTTTCAGTCTATACAGTAGTGAGGTCTATGTACTTATGGTAATTGTTGACAGAGTGTCAGCATTGTGTAGCAGTGTATTGTGCATATGTTATTTGGCCTGTGTACAGGCTGGGGTAGATGTCAGTGTTCTTGGTCCTGTTCTATCTGAGGTTGCATGCTGTTTCAGTTTCTGTTACCCTATCAGCGTATATGTTTGTAGGGCCTGACTGAGACATGTCCCATACCACAGTCAGGCATCAGACTACACCTGTGAATTGGACCAGTATATGTAGGGTTAGTGTGTGAGTGGCAAATATGTGGATGGTTTTGTTCACACAGTCCATATACTGTACTAGTAATTAGACTTACTATAATGTGACTGTGACTGTGTTGAGATTGGCTGTAGGTATGCACTTTCACACTGGTGTCTGTTAATCTGTGCTGTTACACACCTGTAGCACCTGCTATATTTGCAGTTACATGTGTATTCCCCCATAGGAAATTTGGGTTAGTGTTGTGGCAGTCTGCCTGTAGTTTAAACAGTGCTTGGTGACATGTCTAGCAGCTCAGTGTATTTACCTAGTGTGATAGTATGTCCAGATATTTATCAGATGTACTGTTGCCTGGCCACCATACGTGTTGTGTATTTTTGAAAAAGCAGTGGGATGATGTGAAGATGTGGGACCTCTGCTCCTCCAGTTAATATGTGTTAGGACAGCCAGGAGGGTGTGAATGCATCAATTGTGTGAGCTTTTCTACTCCAGTATTTGTGATATATCCCCATTTTCATGGCTGTAAACATCTTCTTTGTCAGGCTTAGTCCACATGTCGTGCACAATGAGTTCTGTGTATACCTCTGGACTGACCAGATTGTTTCAGACTGTCCACGTTTATTGGTCATATTTCCGCTGTATTCCACAGGATCATTACTGTGATTTGTGTGGTACTTCATTATGATGATTTTATGATGTCTATCAGTAACTGATGGCATACATTTCAGTTTCAGAAGAGCCTTCCTACACAACATGTGTGTTGACACAACTCATGTTACTGTAGCAACATTCTACATTTATAACTGCAATACTTACATTATGTTCCCTTGCACTAAGAGGTTTAGAGTTATGGTGCTGAGGTATGACTCCACTACGTGTTATGGGCATATGTTTTATATATATATATATATATATATATATATATATATATGTGTGTGTGTGTGTGTGTGTGTATGTACATGTATACATATATATATATATATATATATATATATATATATATATATATATATATATACACATATGGGTCTAGGACTATTCACTGAAAGCACATTTCACTAAAAGTCAAATGACTGTACACAAATTACTGAAAGCACAATTTACTGAAAACTCAACTCACTGAAACACATTTCACTGAAAGTTATATGTGGCCTTTTCCCCACTGTAGTGCAACCCTGGAGTTAGTATATATAGTAAGGGGGCACTGCCCCAGACAGTTTGGATATATATTATGTTTAGAAAAGAGTAATGTATTGAAATTGCAGGTATCCATGTGTATACTTCAAAATCTTTAAAATAGGTGGGAGGCTACATCCCTTCTTACTATATAATCTAACTCCAGGGTCACACTACAGTGGGAAAAAGGCCATATACAACTTTCAGTGAATTGTGTTTTCAGTTAATTGAGCTTTCAGTGAATTGTGCACAGTCACGTGTTTCAGTGAAATGTGCTTTCAGTAAATAGTCCTAGACCCATATATATATATATATATATATATATATATATATATATATATATATATATATATATATATATATATCCATATCCTTGTTATGTGTAAACATGAGTGTTGTATATACCTTCTCAGATGTATCCCACTATATTTATCTGATATGTGTATATTTAGATATAAAAACTTGACTGATTCAACACTATTTTCACTAACAAGTAGTAAACAATTGTAGTAGTCAAAGCTGTTGTTCACTACTAGTCAGTATGTGTACTGAATGATATATCTGAAAAAGGAACCAATATTTTTGCAGTTCACAGTGCTTAGTGGTTAAATGCTGTGAATATCGTCCAACAGGTCCTGGGTTCAAGATCGGCAAGAGCTGTTTGTTTTGTCGCTAGGCAGAACAAGGACTGTTGGATACAGAGTAGTTAAGGCAGTTTTGAGCAGCTTTAAGCAGGTTTGTGCGGGTCTGCATGACAGTAAGTGGTGCTAACGTACAATTAAATGAAAAAGGCTCTTACACCATGTAGGCTTTGCCCATTGACATTTAGGCAATGCTTACACCTGCTAAGCATTGCTCAGACCTGGTAACCAGTGATCACATTCTGGTCTGATAAAATAGCAGGGTAATGACATCTTTAATAAGTGTATTTAATTCCATGTACATAACATGCTTCTATGTGCTGTCATTACAGTAGCAAGGGGTGTGAGTATACTGTATGGGACACCTGATTATACGTGGTTACTACCACAATATTTTCTCTTTGTATGTGTTACATAAATGGGTAGTATCACAGGTTATATCCCATCACTCTTGCATATATTGTATCATTGCAGTACTACTTTTAACAGTGCTTTTCCAAGTAAGAGTAGATTGCAGATTGTAGTACTGGAACCATACACCTCTGCATGCAAAAGCTGGACTCTGAGTACTGACTATTGTGTTCTTCATGTGTAAGCTGTATGTTTTTAAGTATCTCCTGTTGGATATTGATCTGATATATTGATATTCACTGTAGACTACTATGTGTTTAGGACATGTCATTGAGGACTGCTGTCATGTAGTAATGTAGTAATGGCATACCTATCAGTGTCAGGTGTCTATTTGTCAAAACATTCATCCTAATGCATAACCTGTTGGCTAGCTAATTTCTGTCTGACCTCTGTACAGATGTGCAGATGTCAGGTATCCATCTTGGCTGCCTACAGGCACTGTCTGATTGACTGACACTGACATGCCTGCCCAGCTGTATTATGAATGCCACAGCTAGGAAACCCCACCCTGTATGCACCACATGCCATGGATACCTTAACCAGACTACCACAGTCAACAGAACATGCTTGGGTACAGATCTCTAACCCAAATACTGACTATGTTATGCAGTATATGTTGCATACATGTCAATTGGAGCACCTCACTGGCCCTCTGCAAGAGAAAACCAGATGACTGGATGTTGAATTTAACTGTCACCCTGGGGATCACTCAAGTGGCATTGGTTGATAGATGGCCTGCTGACAAATGTCAGGTGGCATGATACCAGTGTACTCACGTGCCCTATTCTTATCTCTCCATGGACATTAGCCTGGTACACACCTAGGAACACCTGCACCTATGGACCTAAGCACTGACAAATGTGTCAGTGTGCATTACTGAGAATAACAGTGTCTGTGTGTTTGTAAACTTGAAGATGAAAATACTGTGATGGCCTTCTTACCCACTACACCTCCATTGCTATACTTAGAAATGGCTGCTGCTGTAATTCACATGAAATGTACCTTGTTACACTCTTCACCCTATGGGCTACCTGGAGCTTGCAGTACCAGCATAACACTGTTCTACAAATGGGTAGATAGATGTGGGTTACCCTCTGAATCCTAGCAAATGTGAGTATGTGTGCATGTGTATGTGTGTGCAATTGTGTGAGTGTGCATATTTGTAGGAAACAGCATTCTGAGGCCACATTCTCTAAATACAATAAACCTTGCCATACATTATAAGGGATGGTGATGTTGACATTAGGAGAGCCATGAAAAACCCTCACACTACTATCCCTATGGCATGTGCAATAAATGCATATCCCTGTAGTAGCACTGATTAGATAGACAAGGGTTTGTATTGCAGTCCTGGGCAATGTATGATTGTGGGTATGTCAGAGCATTATCATGGGTTTCAGTGAGTACAGTATCCAATGTTGGAAGTGGGTGCTAGGTATACTGTCTTTACACCATGGTACCCCAGTACATGTCCAAAGGTTCACTGTATGAGGACCGCTGTCACCATCAACCATACAGGTAACTGATTACACTATCCAGTCCAATGATGCATGAGCTGTGTGCAAAAACTCTGTAACAGTATGGACTCACTGACAAGGTAGTTAGCATTACTAAACCCAGATCTGTCAAATGTGTCTATGACTGTATGTGTTTGTCAATGTGCATCTGACAGTATGTCATACTATGCATTGTTCATTAACACCCAGTATATCCCACATTACCATACTGTACAAGGCCTGGTGATGTTCTTCACTTAACAGGAAACTTGGGACAAACCTCACCCTAAAAGCTCTGTGGTGTGTGCAATTAAGGCTAAACACATTAGTAGCAATAAGTACCTAGGTAGGGTTCTACTCTCAGTGTCACCAAGTAAGTGTGTGTGTATGTGAAGGGATCTACTTCAGTTTGCAGAAAATATATGTCCCAGGAGATCATTTGTCCGAGAACTAACTGGTAAAAGGTAACATTTCAAAACAATCATCTTGTGAAAATTCATTCCATCAAAACTAGTAGTGGATGTGTAAATGCCCTCTTCACCACTGTACAGCTGTACATCGATACTGGAGTTGGTATATATACTTGGGTGTGGTTGTTATGGGCACAGCCATGCACATTGGGGTCATTGTTGTGCGCATCCCCCCACTTAGTGTGCTGTTATACAGTACAGTTTATGTTAACAGGTTAAGTAGTTGTTACTCACACTATGTGTGGTTCTACACCACCCCACACCCTCCAAAGTGGGGGGCTGTGCCACACACACCTGCACACCTATGTTTACCAACTCCAGGACTGCACTACATTGGGGAAGAGGACATATACGCTGTCAGTACCATTGTCAATTACATTATACTGGCAGACTGATTATTTACTGATGTAATATTATGGCAATTTGGTTTTGGTAGAATTACGTAGGCCAAAATGAGTTCATTGCAAAATGAATTACATCCATGTGAACAGTATTCTCTGTGTATTGCATCAACACCAAAGCCTCTGTGTGTGTGTTATTCGCAACCATTTGGTGTGTGCCACCCAGCACACTTACCATTGTCCACTGTAGAAGAGCTGCTTATGTCAGTCACCATGCACTCACCTGTATACACCCCTCAGACCTATCAGCTATGTGGCACATGCAGTAAGTGTTATACAGACCTGTTACTTGTGTTCAGCTGTACCTGGGATATTACACAGTCAATGTGTCACCACAGTGCCACACCCCTCCTTGTAGGAAAGGACAGCAGACCAACATCCTGCTGACACATAAACACCTAGAACACAAACAGAATACATTATGGAGACCACAATCAATCAGTGTTAATAACAGCTATAATGCATCATGGCTAGACAGCTACTCCCCCTGATGTGTAAGCATTAATCATTCCAGCTGAAAACACATTAAACAGCATTAGACTGTTAAACCTTAGTACATTCACCCTGTGCATCAGAACCATATTAGCATGTCCCTGCATCAATGGTATGAATGACAGGGATGTGGCACAGGTATCACCATATGCACAAGGTGTGGTGTGCTTTTGCCAGAGGCTGAGGCTGAGTCATTTGGTTGCCATCATGTGTGTGGGTTAAGGGGCTCTTTATTAAATGGGCTGTGCAGATGTGGTGTGTGTAGGTATGGAAGAGCCCTAGCTGTGTTGGTGATGTGTGTGTGTATGTATGCACATTTCTGCCATGTGGCTGCCTTATACTGGGATTTGCTGGACAACTGCAGACTGTACATGGCAGGGTGTATAGTTCACCATGTCTGACCATGGACATGGGAACTGTGCCTGCCAGGGGTTGCACAGGCACTACCAGGCAGAAGCCCAGATAGGGTACTCTCCCCTGATGATAATTATCCACTGGATCTGCATCCCTGTTGGGACCAGCCAGGATAACCTGCACATGGCCTGCTGTGTTGTGGTGTGGATAGCACCACCCCTGCAGTGCTGGTGCTGGGACTGCCACTACAGGAGTGGCTGTGAGTTGTTGCATGTCCACCTTGACCTCCACCTGTTGGTGTTGCTGACCTACGTCCACATGGCCGATGCCCTACTCCCACCACATGGTTGAGGATTCCCACCATCTCACCCATCTGTTTATCCATGACCTCTGCAAAATAACAGTGGGCACCTGCAAGATCACGGATGTTGTCACATACAGCAGGAAGAGTAGCCCTCTGGAGCCTCTGACTATCTCTGATGTAACATTCCATACATGCCTGTGCCTCCATGATGGCCCTAAACATGGGTCTGGTGACACCTGCTGTGGCACATCTGCCAGGGGCATGATGGCCAACAGCCCTCCTACAAGCACCCCTGTACATCTGCCTGTGTGGTACCTCACCGGTCATCTGGCTATGGCTACTGTGTACAGACACACTTGCCATAGTCCCCACAATTTCCTGTCCCATGCCACCACACGCCAACTGTCCCTAATCTATGGACACTGGTGATGGGGTATGTATGGGCATTGTGACTGTGCACAGAGATGGGGTGGATAAAAGTGGGATGTCAACCAATGGCACAAATTCTGCCTCTGACAACCCTGCCTGTGCCTCACTATGCCTATCATCATTGTCAGAGTCTGTATGGACACTAACATCAGTTTTCCTGCAGGAGGGACCCTGACCCACCTCACCACCTGTGAGGGGCAGACAAGAAATGTAAATTAAGACCTGTACATTATGGTTTACTTCTACACACATACGCACTTACAGGTGAGGTGGCACAAACATTACACAGACCTCAGTACCCAACAATTGACATGCATGACATATGGCACTCAATATCAAGCAGTGCAGCCATTCTAAATCCTAGTTACAAACAATATACATCTGTGGAATGCACGAGTCATGTTAGTAGGTGATGCCCCTTCCCATGGGACACACTGCACCCATGTACACATTAATGTTGTGCACCTGTACAGCACACTAGAAAATCATTGTTGAATGTGTTAGATGTGTAGCAAGTCTCCCTGGGCCACGAGGACATCACTGTCTGCCTCTTACCTGAACTAAGGCATGTGCTCACAGTTCCATCACACACTACAGTCAAACACAGACTTGCCACCATCCACATGGACAATGGCCATTGTCATCCCTATACACAGAAATGAATAGAGAATAGAGAATTATGCAGTTAACTATGCAACATTGGGTGGAATAAGATAGGTCAGGGCCAGGAGTGTAATGACAGCTGATTATAGGGTTAGGTTGTAGTTTGGAATATTGTTGAGTAATATTCTGTGTTGATGTGCAAGTAGTCAACCACATGAGGCAGTGTAACCTTTTCTCCTGTTTATGTCTTCCAGTTACCATGCCACGAGGAAGGCTACCAACCTTTACTTCCTTGGAGAATGATGTAATCATTCAGTATCTCATACAGCAGTATGATGTCCTGTTCAGACATGGCACAGAAGCCCTATGAGACTGAACAGCCCTGTGGGAAGAACTGGTCCACAGGGTGAATGATGCTGGACAACAGAACCACCATTATGAACAGGTCTGTCATCGCGCCAATGACATTTTGCATCAAGCACAGAACCCAGCAGCTGTTGTAGCAAGGCAGCAGCTAACCACAGCTGGGGGTGCAGCCATCCAGCCCCCACTGGCGTGTATAGAACAGCTCCTTGCCAGTCTTGGTGCACCCACCTGGCACACCCACCATGAAGCAGAACCCAGTATTGTGATGGAGCTGTGAGCACATGCCTTAATTCAGGTAAGAGGCAGACAGTGATGTCCTCATGGCCCAGGGAGACTTGCTGTTGTTGCCTTCAGTAGGCATTATGTACAAGTTCACCATTGATGAGGGGGGTAGTGTATTTGATGTGCATATTCCCCTGTACAATATGTGTAGACAGTGTAGCACTGTTTCCACCTAGCCTGTGTGACACATGTTGCATATATCCATGGCGTGTGTGTATGAGGTGTGCTTTACCCCCAGTACAGGTTGAATTGTGTTGTTGTCTCTGAGACTGACTACATATGTGGAGACACTCTGTTGCAATTGTCTTTGGTGGTGTAGATATGTCTGATTTATAGTCATAATCAGCCTTACACAACGTCAGCTGTGAACATACATGCTTGCTGAGATAGAGGTGGACTTGCCTCTAAGTTGTTGGCTGCACCTATGCATCCCTGTACAGCCTATATAGCATCCTATTATGTGCTTTGTGTATCGCTGCTGTCCACCAAAGGTGATTACTCTCTCCTTGGTGGAGGCTACTTTTACAGGTCAGGTACTGCTGACTGCATATAACTACAGTGGATATGAAGTGTACACACCCCTGTTACACTGCCTGGTATTTGTGCAATGGAACATGACACAACAAAAACTCATTTCAAATAAATTCGCACTTGCAATGTGGCCTCTGTCCTTTATGATTGAATGTAAAACATGACAATCGGGTCTGTGAAAACATGTGAAATATTCAGTACAATAAGCCAAGTTGAATGAGTGCGCACACCCTTAAAGTGATATGTTGTATGAACACCTGTTGAGATAACTACAGCATCCATTTGTCTCGGTTCGCACACTCAATAGAAATGTACAGGTTATGGGTACATTTGGGGTGTGGAACATTTTTGAAGGATTATCTGTGGTCTAACTGTCATACAGCACACAAACCTAGCATTCCAACAGGGATGTGTACACTTTTGATATCCACTGTATATAGGTGTTGGTATAGCTGTTAGTGTTATGCATGGGCAATGGGTCATAACATAGATGAACACTTCACTGATTACTATGTGATAATCATGCAGACTTTAGTACCCATATCAGTGTCAGGGAAATGCAACAAGCAGTAGCTGTACACATTTATTTCTGTAGTATGCACTGACACTGATATTACATACATGTGCAACATGCACACCCTATTTTTCCAACTGCTTGTAACCCATGGTATCAGTTTTGTGCCCTCAAACTGGACATACACATACATACATGTGCCCAGGGGATACCTAGTATCCATTTGTGCTCTGTGTTAGTATGGCACACTGTATTCACAGTCTTGCTAATCAGTCATACTTCTCAGCTGATTATACCCACAGGATGTCCGGACAAAGACCCACATCAATGGTTGACAAGAGTCACATCAATATTGATACCATATTACTCTAGCTGCAACATAAATATTTAAGTTGATTGCACATTAGCCTTTGACACCACTGTGATAAACCTGAAGATGACCAACAGTCATAACTACTCTATTATGTTATGCTGTCATTGCTAGAAGACTTGCTACTGGTTTGGCAGACATAGGTCAGGTATATGTGTGTGTCTACAGATATCAGTCACAAATGTGCTTATTGTCCAGCAGAACATTGTACAGTTGAATGTTATTAATTCAAGATATTACATGCAGTTCAGTACACGTCTGCAACAGTACTGTGCTATTCACATGCCCTATAAATGTCTCTTAGCTTTCCAAGACAAACATATATCATACTCATATTCACAGGTGACATATGGATATGGACAACATCCCATTAACTGGCCTAGCAGTGGTACAGTCACAACTGTTTGATAGACACTCTGGTGGTTGACAAATGCGAGCTGTCCTTTCCCAGGGTGAGTCAGGCTCCTGAGCTGTGATACCACCTCTCTCTCAAACTCTTAGAGCATCACATGTGGGCAAAGCCTAACATGATGGGGGGGGGGGGTAAATAGGGACATATCATACATATTCTTGTTACAGATTTATGAAGTTTTTAGCATAATACATTTGGCATTACTGTGACTGTTCTGAAGGATGTGTAGTCTTACACTCAAGTGTTTGTCATTACTTCATGACTTCAGAATTCAGCTATTTGTCAGATAGGTAGAGATGTCAAGAGGAACAGACATAACAGTCTGATTTCAAAATCTGGACATTCTGTGAAGATTTGTACAGTTGACAGGTATGGCTGTGATGTCTTCCACTGCAGACAGAGCCAGATGCTATGACTATAGCAGTTTAACAGCAGGACATCAGTACAGCAAGTTTTGCTAGCATGTATACATTATTCAAACCCAGCTATCCCATTATTACAGACCACATAATACATTAAATTACATGCTTAAATGTTTCACATACCTTTTTTTTTGGGGGGGGGGTGTTGTATATTCAAACCTAAGTGTTTTGGTTTGGTTGTTGTCTTGTTCTGTGTCACTCTCTCTCTCTCTCTCTCTCTCTCTCTCTAGGGATTAAGTGGGTTTAATTAAGTGACAGCATGGCTTTTGTAGGTGATGGTCATGGCCAGGTGATGGCCTATGCACCAATCGGTGTTCCCCACTTGCTAAGTGCATGCAGAGCAGCTGTGTAGTTCTTCCAATAGCCAATGTCATGGCAATCCACTCCTATAAATGTGTATTTCCTGTGGCTGTTATCCCTTTACCTTGCCTATAAGGAAGACATCCTTTCTGTGTGTGAGCAGCAGTGTTACAGACAGCAGGTGAGATTATCTCTTACAACACGACATGTGGACAAAGGCCAACTTCAGGTTTATGTAAGGTTTCAGATGTAAGGACAGAGCGTGAGTATCACTGTTATATTCTTTGAATACTGCTAGTTTAACAGGGTTTGTGTGTACATGCTAGTTCTGCATAGCTTGCAGTCTGACAACATTATGTGTCTGTATAGCTCTCAACTGTAGAGCTATCCACATAATGGCCACGGTTTGGGCCACTATGTTTAGTGTGTTCCCCAAACAGGTATTCTCCTTAACAAATCATTGCCATACTCTATTGACTGCTATCAGTAACTGGAAACATGCATTAGTGTTTGTGACTTCATATCCCTCAGGAAGGATATGTTGCAAACAATCCTGTAACACCAGCAAATTTCACAGTGTATGAGTGCAATATATCGAATATAGCCCTGTGTTTAGCCGTATGTTCTCTACTTATATATCAGGCTTTGTCCGGATGTCTTGCAGTAAGAGGTTGATAGGTATAGGCTATGATTATTTAGTCTTAACATTCCTGCTCTCATCCCAGTGATGTTGTGGACTCCCACTCATGTTGTGGGGTAGGTGCCATAAATATGGGCCATAGGCTAGACAACATGTGTGACCGTGTAGAGTCAAGAGGTCAGTGTATAGTAAACACTGTTATATACCCATGTAACACATTTTGGGAGGGTACATGTTTGACTCTTAAGCTGTTAGTACATGTGAGAGATATTACTAATAAAAACATAAAAGGTATGTAGCTGTACTTTTTGATACATTGGTGATGGGGACAATGGTGTGTTAGAGGTTACTGTTTGGCACACAGTCTGTCAGTTTGATAGACCAGTTTGAAGTGAAGCATTGTTTTGTAAAGGATCAATTTACATTGTAACATTTGATACTTTCCCCACTAGGTGGTTAACTGAGGAGTGTAATTGGAGGCTGTTGGCTTAATCATTTAATTGAGTGTTGATTCATTTTTGTATTCAAGGCAAGTGTGGTTTATGCTGTTGTACTACTTGAAGGCTTTTGCCATGACATCAGTGTCTGATACTTTGTGTGGCTTACTTTTTTTACCACCTGTCCCTCTCTGCAAGGCATAGTCATTGTTTGGCCAGTTGTGGCCTACTCATAACCCTTAACTGTACACATTTTTCCATAATGTTCAGATGTTGGCTTCATAACTTTATGTGTTCCTCCTTAATTAGGTTCCTTTCTGGGAAAAAGCTGAGGATTGGACTCATTCAATGATGACAAACATTTGACTGTAAGACTCCACATCCTTCAGAAAAGTAATGCTACTGCAAAACCTCTAGTATTCTATCAGCTTTCTGAGATTGTAAGAGAATATTTATAATCAGTCCCTATTTGTCCACCATCATGTTATGCTTTGTCCATAAATTTGTCTATAACAGGTTAACAGGTATGGTACTGCTGATGACAATTCTGACAATTGGAAAATGTCCTGAGATGGTAGGAGCAAGAATGTATTATATGTTTCCTTTAACATTTGCATAATTCAGTTATGTTGTATTTTACACACCTACATGCTGTAAGACATGGCATAAGCAACTGAAATAGTACAGAAATAATCTTTTTTGGGAAAACGGTGGTGTTATGTGTGTTTTTTAATGCAAACATTCTCATCTGTGCAAACATATCACACTCTGGCCATTTGATAAGGTGGCAACTGTAGGATTACTGGCTGTTTGGGTTTCACTGTGCTCTCTTTAGTCATTTCAATTACTTGCCTAAGAGATTGCTGTATGTCTGGTCACCTTTTAAGGCCTATCATGATTATGTAGCAGCAGAGAGTGTACTTGTTATTTGGACTGTGTATGTGTGGGGTCAACAGATAAATGTCCCATACCAACCCAGAATTTTATCTACAGTATGACCTGCCACGGGATATGTAGGGGTATTGTGTGACTCTCATGGAGGATATATCTATCCACACAGCTATTGTACAGTGGTGTTTGCTAGGCTTACCAGTATTTAGCTATCTGCCCTAGGGCATTTATAAGCCTAGCCAGAATGTGTTTGGCTTTCGCCACCCATTTTAAATTTATTTTGCTATGCCCTTTTTCGAGGTTAGTATACTGTGCATCTGTCTAACAGTGACACAGAAGTGATACCCGGGGTAAACCTACGATCTCCCATCCACTCATCAAAATTCCTCTTGAAGAGAGTCAGTGAGGGACTCTGCCTAACCTGGACTGAGATTTTATTCCAGAGTGAAGAGAGCCTCTGGGCTATGAATCTGTCCCTCCTGCATGTCCTATTTATTTCAGTGCTGAGGTTCAAGTCTCTCGAGTGCATAGCTCGATGGGATTTGGATTTTCTGAGGTGCAGCATGTCCATTAATTCCAGGTTGGACATGGCTTTATACGTCAGGCACAGATCGCCTCTGAACAGGCGGTATGCCACTGAGTAGAGCTGGAGTTTCTTTAACCGGGCAGCATATGGCATCTGTTTGAGCCCTTTGATCCTCTTGGTGAGGTACTTTTGGGGTCTTTCCAGTTGCTGCAGGTGTCTGGTAAGTTACATCCCAAAAGGGGCATTGTACTCAATTATGGGCCTGATGAGGGATGAGTAAAGAGGCACGATGACCTCCCTGATCTAGATGTGAATCTCTTCATGATTAGGTGGGCTATATAAAATGTTTTTCTAACCACTTTGGCCACGTGGTTGTCAAATGAGAGATTGCTATCAACTTGGGTCCCCAGGTCCCTAATTACTTCTTCTGTACTTAATGGATTACCACCTATGTGGTAATTTGTGGCACTTTGTTTTTGCCAAAGGGATGACTATACACTTTTGGCATTTAGCTTGAGACCATGGCTCTGGCACCAGTTGTCTGTTTCTATGAGGCCCTTTTGGAGGATGCTTGTGTCGGCTGGAGAGTCAATTATGGCGCCCAGTTTGCAGTCATCTGCGAACTTGGTCAGCCACAGTCCTTCCGTGTTGGCCTGTACCTCTGAGAAATATATATCAAACAAGAGAGGTCCCAGGACTGAGCCTTGTGGGACACCACTTGTAACTGGTTTGGAGTCTGACATGGCTCCAGCAATTCTAACCATGTGGGTTCTGTCCTTGAGCCAGTTTGCAATCCATCTAGTGACATAGGGGTTTATATTTAAGCTGGTGAGCTTATCTATAATGCCTGAGTGGGGTATTGTATCGAAGGCTTTTGCGAGGTCCAGGTAGGCTGTGTGGACCACCTTCCCCTCGTCAATGGCCTTGGTGACTGTTTCAAAGAAATCAACCAGGTTTAAGAGGCAGGATCTGCCCTTAACAAAGCCGAACTGGGTAGGATCCAGTGTCTGTAGGTCCCCAATATCTTTATTTATGAGGTCCATGATGATCCTTTCCATAGCTTTTCAGACCAAGCTAGTCAGGCCTATGGGGCAATAGTTTCCAGGATCCGTTGAGGCACCACCTTTATGGAGAGGGACCACTGTTGCTGTACGCCACTCTTTGGGCACATATCCTGTAGTAAGGCTGAGATTGAACAGTAGTTTTATGTTTGGGTTTAGCTCTTCTTGGACTTCATGTAGGATGCAGCCCGGGACACCGTCTGGTCCCATTGATGCTGTGTTTTTTGCTTTGGAGAGGGCGGCTCTTACCTGAGCATCTGAGATGTCAGGGAGGCAGCACTCTGCTGGGATAGATATTTGCCCTTTTGGTGGGGAGGGGGAGTTGCACAGAACCTGTCAGCTAGGATGTTGGCAATGTCTGTGGGTTCAGTGTATTTTTTGATATATACATAATATAGAGCAAACATTCACAGATATATGTTTACACACACACACATATATATATATATATATATATATATATATATATATATATATATATATATATATATATATATATATATCTATATATATATATATATATATATATATATATACATATGTAGGTTCATAGGTTCATAGATTTATACTAGGCTATCTGCCCTAAGGCATTTATAAGCCTAGCCCAAATTTTTGTGGCTTACGCCACCCCTTATATGAAAAAATACTGTGCCCATTAGTTTGTTGTGCCTCTGTCCAGCAGTGACACAGAGATGATTCCCGGGGTAAACCTACGATCTCCCATCCACAGGTCAAGATTTCTCTTGAACAGAGCCAGCGAGGTGCTCTGCCTCACATGGACCGGGATTTTATTCCACAGCATAGGGAGTCTCTGAGTGATAAATCCCTCCAGCACATCCTATTTATGTCCGTGCTAAGGTATAAGTCGCTTGCTCTAGTGGTTTTGGTGGATTTGGATTTTTTGAGGTGGAGCATGTCCATTAATTCCGGGTTGGACATGGCCTTGTATGTCAGGCACATGTCACCTCTGAGCAGACGGTATGCGACTGAATAGAGCTGGAGTTTCTTCAATCTGGCAGCATATGACAGATTTTGGAGTCCCTTTATCCTTTTGGTGAGGAACTTTTGGGGTCTCTCCAATTGCTGCAGATGTCGGGTGAGATACATCCCGAATGGGACATTGTACTCGATCATTGGTCTGATAAGTGAAGAGTACAGGGAACAATGACCTCACTAGATCTGGATGTGAATCCTTCATGATCAGGTGGGCAATGTAGAAGGTCTTTCTAACCACTTTAGCAATGTGAGTGTCAAAAGAAAGGTCACTGTCAACCTGGGTCCCCAGGTCCCTGATAACCTCTTCTGTGCTTAGTGGATTGCCACCTATATGGTAGCTTGGGGTTACCTTGTTTTTCCCGAAGGGTATGACTATACATTTTTGGCATTTAACTTCAGGCCATGGCTCTGGCACCAGCTATCTGTTTCTGTGAGTCCCTTCTGAAGGATATCCGTGTCCAATGCACTTTCCACTATGGCGCCCAGTTTGCAGTCGTCTACAAACTTTGTCAGCCAAAGTCCTCCCATGTTGGCCTGTACTTCTGAGAAGTAGATGCCGAACAATAGGGGGCCAAGGACTGAGCCCTGTGGGACACCACTTGTGACCGGCTTGGAGTCTGACATAGCGCCAGCAACTCTAACCCTGTGGGTTCTGTCCTTAAGCCAGTTTGCAACCCATCTTGTGACATATGGGATTACATTTAAGCTGGTAAGTTTTTCTACAATACCCGAGTGGGGTATTGTGTCGAAATCCTTTGCAAGGTCAAGGTCGGCTGTATGGACTGACTTTCCCTCATCAATGGCCTTGGTGACTGTTTCGAAGAAGTCGACCAAATTCAAAAGGCATGATCTTCCCTTGACAAAGCCAAACTGGGTTGGGTCCAATGTCTGCAAGTCCCCTATATCTTTGTTTATGAGCTCCATTATGATCCTCTCCATAGCTTTGCAGACTAGACTTGTCAAGCTTATGGGGCGGTAATTACCAGGGTCTGTAGAGGCACCGCCTTTGTGGAGTGGGACCACAGTTGCCTTATGCCACTCCTTGGGCACGTATCCTGTGGTAAGGCTGAGATTAAACAGCTGCCTTATGTGCGGGTTTAATTCCTCATTTAGCTTGTGTAGCACACAGCCGGGGACACCATCCGGTCCCATTGATGCTGTGTTTTTAGCTTTAGAGAGAGCAGCTTTCACCTGCACATTTGAGATGTCTGGGAGGCTACACTCTGTTGGGATAGTTATCTCTCCTTTAGGGGGGGGAGGGGGGTGAAGTTTGCACTGAACCTGTCTGCCAGTATGTTGGCAATGTCTGTGAGTTCAGTGATTTTTGTATAATTTTGGACTAATTCTGAGCATATCTGGGAGTTTCCACCCAGGTTCCTAACATAGCTGAAAAAGGCCTTATGATTGTCCTTTGAATCCATGGCAATTTTTCTCTCAAAATTGGCCTTAGTTGATTTTATGAGTGCTTGTATTTTTTTACTAATAATGATCAGGGGTGACTTCCCTTTTATGGATTTTGTTCTATCATGTAATAGCTTTCTACTCTTATTGTAAAGTTTGTTAATGGCTGGGGTCCACCAGACTGGACGTTTGCCCTTTGTGGAAAGAGTCTTGGTTTTATTTGGGATTGCCTGATCCATGCAGTCCTGAAGGTGTTCATAGAAGGCATTTGTAAGGGCTTCCGCAGCTTGGGTTGTGGTTTCCACTGGCTCAGGGGCCTTGAAGGATAAAACACCAGTCTTGAGTAGTGTGAAGTTTGCTTTAGAGAAGTTCTTCACTGTGGTCTTTTTTGTTTGGGGTGGGGCGGATGTGGATTTCCAGTGAGATTAGTTTATGATCAGATCTCACCAATGAGGGATATACTTCCGTGTGGAGAATTTTGTCCCCATGTTTGTGATAATGAGATCTAGTATATTTTCTCCTCTCGTGGGAACAGTGACTAGCTGTTCCATGGCATTTGAATTTATGAACTCCAGGAACCGTTGGGCTAGAAAGTTAGGGCTTGAGTAATGTTCCCAGTCTATATTCGGGTAGTTGAAGTCACCCAATATGATGGTGTTTGGAGATACATTTATACCCTCCAGTGTCTTCAGGAAGGCTGTGTGGGGTTCCTGAGTTTGAGAGGGTGGCCTGTAGCATGCTACAATTTGTAGAGCAGTTTTGCCTATGGTTAGTTGCACCTGGATGGTTTCCGAAGCTTCGTGCGTTGCCACCAACCTGGAGGTGTGGGTATCCTTTATGAATATGGATACACCCCCTCCTTTTGTGGTGTGGTCCGGGTTTTGGGGCCAGAACGCATGATATGAGGTAAAACCTAATAGTGCCGGGGTGCTCTCAGGAGCCTTGAACCAGGTTTCAGTTACAGCACAGACATCGATGTTCTCCATACTGAGAAGAGCCTCGAGTGCGTGCATTTTGAGATTTAGACTTCTGGCATTGAGCAGCATTACCCTCAGTTTCTTCACATTTTTTTTTCTAGGGTGGTAGGTTTAGAATTTCAGCCTTGCCTAAAAAAGGCACTATGGGGGTGGCAAGAGCCTTAGCCAATATCCGGAATCCCAGGGGTGACAGGTGCAAGCCGTCCCTCGCAAAGCAGCGTGGCTTGTCTAGCATGTCATCCCAGGCAGACAGACACTGGATCCCCTTTGAATGACACCAGACATTAAGCCAATTGTTAAAGCTTATAATCTTGTCTCTATATTGTGGCATCATGTAGGTATATAAGGCTGTTTATTTTGTTACTGGGCAGAACAAGGGCTCATGGAGAGAGGGTGATTAAGGCACTGTAAAGCATTGGGTTTGTGCAAAGCTAAGCGGAGCTAACACATTAAACGTACAGGTGTTTAAACTGTGTGGGCTTGTCTTAGCAGTGCTTACCAATGTGCAAATCTGGTTAGGTATGATAACTACTGTTTACCTATTCTGTGTTTGACCATATGTGAACTGGTTTGCTTGCCGCTCAGAGATGGTAATACACGGTTAAACATATAGGCGTTCTACTGAATGTTAAGTTTGACTAAACAAGCATAGATTATGCAGCTTAGTTGGTGTAGTGGTATGGTCACTGACTGCAGTGTACAAGGTCATGGGTTCAAGACCTGGGGTTGCTAGCATTTTCATTAATGTTAAATGACCAAACTGCATGATAAGTTAGGCAAACCAAGAGCAATTTGTAGAACTCAGATGGTGCAGTGGTATGGTTGCTACCTGTAGTGCAAAAGGTCCTGAGTTCAAGACTTGGCAGGGTTGATTAGTTTTGTTGCTTGCCACAAAAATGGCTGATGGTGAGTGGATGATTAAGGCACTTTAAAGCGGCTTTAAGTGGGTTTGTGTAATGCTAAGCATTGCTAAAATATGGTCACTCTGTTTTAGCTTCACTTAGCGGTGCTTACTCCTGCTAACCACCACGCTAATTTCTTTGAAGGAAAAGAAAAAGGGGTGATAGGAAAGTGGTGAAAAAAAGGACACAGAGAGGGACAAACAAGATGAAAGATGGATAGGGATGTGCAGGATGGGAGTAGGGAAGGTCCATAGCTGTCCTTTTCTCCTACAGCAACAGCTGTGCATATGTATTGAATTTGGAGGTGAATTTGGATACTCATACCCCTGAGAGAGGGGTGAAGACAACAGTAATGTGTTGTCTAGGCAATTGGACAAGATTACATGTGTCCAGTGGACATGTCTGCGAAATGGACAGCTATGTATGGGGCGTCATTTTTTTGTGGGAACAGATTTCCATTTTTTTAAGGTGAGAGTGGGTTGTTGGGGAAGGATAGTAGGTATATGTGGGGAGCGAGGTTGAGTAGGAAAACAGACAAGACAGACAAGACAGCAGACAGGGGCAGTTTATGACGCATGTGGGGGGTGAACACCTTGACGGGGAGGGTGGTTGGGAATCAGAAGCACTTGAGACCACAAATGGATACAGTGAGACTGAGGTCCCCACCTATGGGTAGTCACCACTGCACCTTCACAGCCCCAAAGGTGGCTGTGCTGGGGCTGAGCAGGAGGAGCAGGCTGACCTTCAAGATGCACCACACGGCCTTCAAGCTGACGTAGCTGAGCTGCATACTCCTTTTGCATCTCCCTATGCACCAGACCTTGGACCTGACATCGGGTGATGGGCTCCTATCTGTGCCCGTTCTGAGGGGGGACGAGCCCCATCCCCTGAAGCACTTTCACCCATGGGTGATGTAGGACCAGTGGATGAGGAAGATCCAGGGTGGGTCCCAGACATGCTGGGGCACAGTGCCACAGCCAGATGAGGTGGGACAGATGGATCCGCTGGAATCGTCCTTCCCAGATGAGCTAGGGTGTTCGCAGTTTACAACATATGTTGGTTAGTTATAAACAATACCATGCCAGGATTAGTTATAACAGCATGCATGGGTGTTCCAATAGACACCATAACATAACACAATTTTCAATCAGTTGCATAGCAAACAGAATACATTCAGATATGGAACCACAGTGGATATTACAGCAGCATGCAGGTTACATTGATAGCAACAGGCCACCAATGATTTCATTTCAACAGGGAACAGCAAATAAACAGACATTGAAATATTAGTATAACAATGGTGAACATGTCCCAACAGTAGGGTTGTTAAAAACATACCATTTATGTTTTTGATTGTATTATTGTTGCAGATAGGGTGGGAGTGAGACAAAGAATTGAACAACTACTTGTTATTACATTGCTCACAACTGTTCTGTACATTATAGTCTACTCAGTACTCTCCAGCTATGACATGAATTACAGATACCTATGGGCTTGTGGTTGGCCAGTGGGTGTTGTACACAGTTATCAGTTCAAACTTTGTACACCTAATATACAGCTGTACTTACCTGCTGGACCTGTGGAAAAAAATTGGGTTAACACCACCTGACTGTTTTTACACATTAACAGGGTTTGGCTTTGATATGTGCAATCATACTGCAAGTGTGTGTGTGCTAATGTCATAGCCCACCTTCATTTTTGTACAGCACCATGGGTGCTGGGGATGGTGACCAATAGCTGTGATGGTGTGACACTTGAGGGACATTTTTTTTAGGGAAATTTATGTGGTCTATGTACTTCTCTTGCTGTCATCTGCAGTCTTGGGACTTGCCAGTGTGTATTCTACACAGTGTATAGGAGACACATCCTACAGTTAATATCCAGCCTGCCTTACCTGTGAAAATGTGTGTTTACACTACCTGACTGTTTGTAACAATACTCACATATTCTTGTGTGAAAATATACAGACAGCTTAGTATCACTCCTGGGATTCAAACCCTTCCAGTTTGTTCAAAAACTAATCACAATGCTGTTGTTTATCAGAACAAGTTATCAAGGAACTGCTATTGTTTGTGTTCATAGGTTCATGGGTTCATAGGTTAGTACTAGGCAATCGGCCCTAGGGCCTATGCAAGGGTTGGTGGGGTGGCCTAATGGTTAAGGTGTTTGCCTTACAAACACAAGATGCAGGGTTTGAGTCTCCCAAGGGATAATCGGCTAGGCTTAAAATGGCTCACAAAGGCAGTTAACCAAGTACTATTCTATGAACCTATGAACCTAGCCATAACAATTCCCTGGATATTTCTTCCCACAATATTTACTTCCTTGGACCCCTGTCTAGCAGGGTGACTGACATGATCCCCGGGGTGAATTCCCTATCTCCCATCCAATCATCAAGGTTACTTTTGAAGAGGGCCAAGGAGGCACTCTGCTTGACATGTATGGGCAGTTTATTCCAGAGTATGGGGAGTCTCTGGGTCAGGAACCTATCCCTCCAACATGTTTTGTTCATTGTAATGACAAGCCTTAGATCCCTGGAGCATGTGGCTCTGAAGGATTGGGATTTCTTTAAGTGGAGCATGTCCAACAGCTCAAAGTTTGACATGGCCTTGTATGTTAAGCAGAGGTCACCTCTGAGTAGATGATATGCCACAGAGTATAGCTGGAGTTTTTTTAGATGGTCAGCATAGGGCATCTGTTTTAGGCCTGTGATTCTTTAAGTGAGGTATTTCTGCGGCCTTTCCAGCTGTTGCAGATGTCTTGTGAGGTACATACCAAATGGGGTGTTGTACTCTATAATGGGTCTAATGAGGGATGAATACAGTGGGATAATGACCTTGTTTTGTTCTGCATGAAAAGCCCTTAGTGATGAGGTGTGCCACATAGAAGGATTTCCTGACTGTTGTGGTGATGTGGTTATCGAAGGTGAGACCACTGTCCACCGGTGTCCCTAAGTCTGTCATCACACTTCCGGTGTTTAGTGTAATGCCACCTATGCGGTAATTCATGGGTACATGTTTTTTCCCAAAGGGGATAACTATACATTTCTTGGCATTAAGCTTGAGCCCATGGCTCTGGCCCCAAGCATCTGTTTCTGTAAGGCCCTTTTGTAGAATATCCACACCATTTGAGGATTCAGTAATGGCTCCCAGTTTGCAGTCATCTGCGAACTTTGTTAGCCAGAGTCCCTTAGTGTTGTAGATGCCAAGCAAGAGCAGTCCCAGGACTGAACCGTGAGGTACTGCACTTGTCACTTGTCTGGAGCTGGATTTGGAGTTGGCTACTTTTACAGTCTGGATTCTGTCAGTAAGCTAGTTGGCAACCCATCGAGTGACGTAGGGATTTATGCCCAGCTTAGTAAGTTTATCTATGATTCCAGAGTGGGAGATGTTGAAGGCCTTGGCAAGGTCCAGATAGGCTGTGTGGACCACCTTACCCTCGTCCACAGCTCTGGAGACTGATTCGAAGAAGTCAATCAGGTTCAGGAGACAAAATTGGCCCTTCATGAACTCAAGCTGCGTGGGGTCCAGTGTTTGAAGGTCGCCAATGTCTTTGTTTACAAGTTCCATGATAATGCATTCCATGCCCTTGCAGATTAGGCTCATCAGACTGATTAGGTTCATAGGTAGGTACTAGGCTATTGGCCCTAGGACCTATATAAGTCTAGCCAAAATTGTACCCTGGCTTTCGCCACCCAAGAAAATTATTTTCCTGTGTTGGGATGGTAGTTCCCGGGATCCAAGATGGATCTCCCCTTCTGGAGTGGGATAAGTGTAGCTTTGTGCCACTCAGTGGGCACGAATCCTGAGGTGAGGCTATGATTAAACATGACACTTAGGTGAGGTGCCAGTTAATTTTGTAGTTCATGTAGTACACAGCCCGGGATGTCATCTGGTCCCATGGATGCTGTATTCTTAGCTTTGGAGAGTGCAGTTTCTACCTGTGTGGTCATGATTACCGGAATTTGGCAATCTTTTGGCATTGAGCTGTCCACTTTAGGGGGTGAGAGGGGGGTGAAGTTGGCACTAAATCGATCTGCCAGGATACTGTCAATATCCTTGGGATCAGTATATTTAATGCCATTCTGTTGTAGCTCAGAGCAGATCTGAGCATTGCTATTTAGATTCTTGACATAACTATAGAATGCCTTGTGGTTTTCTTTGTAATGTTTGGCAATTTTATTTTCATAACTAGCTTTGGAGGATTTTATGAGGAATCTCTGCTTCTTACTGAGGCTGGTAAGGGATTATTTTGCATCCTGGGATTTTCCTCTTTTCTGCAACAGTTTCTTCCTTCTGTTGCATAGTTTGTTTATGGCAGAGGACCACCAGATTAGCTTCCTTTTTTTAGAGAACAGCATCTTGGTTCTATTTGGGATGGCATGATTCATGCATGAGAAGATGTGCTCATACAGTGCCTTAGTGTAGGATTCAGCAGTCGAACTTTCAGATCCCATCTGCATGGGTGTCATGGTTTGTTTTCTACCTATTAGTCTGTGATTTGGCCAATCTGACCTTGCACTTCTGACATTCCTGCATGGCAGACAGTTGTTCTACTGTGTACTCACACATTCAGATATTACATTACAGGAAACAAGGGTTAGCAAGCATTTTTAATATTCAGCTATCAGAGCATAGTGCAGAGGAACTTTGTTATGCTTAATCTGTTGTACAAAACTTGACTGTTTGCCACATGAACCTCAGATATTTAATGCTATCAGAGCCATATTTGCTGTGCAACAGCTATACACATTTCCAATTCCTACTAACACATTGCAAATAAAACACAACAGTCCAGATTTGTATAGTTTTATTGACAGGTTATCACTGTTTTATGTATATCACTAGCATTATCTGTGGTAATTTCAGTTTTATTTGGTTCAAGCAATACACAGAGTACAGCACCGACAGGTGATAGTCTACTACTTTCGATTATACTGCCAGCTAGATCAGTACTCACCAGCCTCATGGTGCAGCCTTTGCAACCTGCTGCTATGTACCTCCACGTTCAAAGCCCTCTCAGCTGCAGCTGTACAGGAGACAGAGAAGCATTTATGACTATCTATCCATCACATACACAGCCTGGACTATCTTAAACAGCAATTGATACTGATACTTACACACTTCTGGGGCATTCCCTGCCCGAGCATCTTGTTCCCACTGGTCCAGAAGGTCCCTCTTTCTCCACTTGCGATCAGCATAGTGGTGCCAAACCTGCTCACCAGTCCAAGGGATCCAAGGTGAGTTCATGGTCGAGATGGTCCCAGGCCTCCGCTTTATATTCTAAGCCCTTTTACCGGCCCTGAAACATTCTCAAATCACGGTTTTCTACAAGGAGTCCAACCATGACCCTGGACTCCAGAATGCCCCAGCGTTGTGCAGAAAACTGAACACCTTCTCCTACTCCAGCTGTGGTGCCTACAGTGATAATCTCTAACTGGTTATAGGCTGTATTCCCACCTACAGGGTTTAAATAGGACCAATTTCCCACACTTTGCCATGATAGTTACTTTTGAAACAGCTGAGCTCAGCTAAGCTACGGGCAAACCTGCTTAGCTAAGGTTGGCAGTGCTTAAAGGGACAGGTTCAGCACTGCTTATCACTGGGCAAATCCACTTAGCTTGGCTACTCACTGTTTAGCATTCATATTTAAGCAATGCTTACAACCAGTAAGTGTGGCTCTGCTATGCTTGGCATTGCTTACATTTTAGTTTTATAGACTATCAGCTGTGTGGGATTGATTCATCATTCCTGACATATTATTATTTTGTTTACCTTCCCTAACATCCCACTCTGTGCTTTCATTACATTTATTCTTGTGTGACTATCTGTATGGGCCACTTGTGTTTATATGGGGGTTTCACAACTTTATTACACTGACACCTCACATCTGGCCCTAATACACTGCTCTGGTTGCAAATATAAATCATTTACTACATAACTACACTTAAAAATTACATTTGTGGTGATTTCACATACAAAATACAAATGGCATCAGTGGGGCAAGAATCTTGCCTGTCCACTTGTAAAGCATACTCACTAACGACTACGCTATTCCAGTATTGCTTAATCTGCATGTGTATTGCTATTTAACTTGTTGGGCTGTTTCAGCTCAGTTAAGCATAGCTAAGCAGCAGGCAAACCCGCGCAGCTACTCTTAAACATTTTGCTGATGTGAAAAAAAAAACATTATGGACATTTTTAAGTATTTCCCTTGCAAACTTTATGGCTGTTAGATTAACAGGTTTTGTACTTCCATTCATTTTCTGAAAGGTATGACGTTTGCACTTCAAATTCTCTGTCACTGTTTTCTAACTTCTTTCTTTAATACTCTGCATCTATTTTTACAGTGACCACTGCACTTTTATTTTATAGCTGTACATTATACAGAATTTTGGCCACATCTCTGATGTTCAAAGAGCAATCTTGCTCTTT
Source organism: Protopterus annectens (assembly GCF_019279795.1). Classification (NCBI taxonomy): domain Eukaryota; kingdom Metazoa; phylum Chordata; order Ceratodontiformes; family Protopteridae; genus Protopterus; species Protopterus annectens. The sequence continues at coordinate 494,918,952 of NC_056726.1, forward strand.
TTGCATTGCTGTACAGCAATTCTGTTATGCAGGGGGCATGTATCTTGAGAGAGCACTGCTCTCAGACACACCCCCTGCACTTGTACACATTTCTGTTGCCATGTTGCAGTACGTAAGCATGCCTTCATGCATATGCATGCCACGCTGCCATGCTGCATGGGAATGGTCCCTTCCGTGCAGGAATAATGTATTCCTGCATGGAAGTTTACTGAATCCAGGGGATTATCTCTCACTAAGAAATCTCACTGTATATTCTCCCACAACATTCTTCTACAAAGTGCAACTCCACCTTCTACATACTTTCTCTCCTACAAAACTTCCATTTGACAGATAACTTCCACCACCCTCTGTTTTCTTTAATGCAGGTCTATACAAGCTCTCTACCTCAATCTACCTAATGTTTCATTAACTACTACTCCTGTTAAGTGCTACCTCCTGCTAAATCCCTTATTGCCTTTGCTACCATTCTCTGCACTTCTAGCTGATAGATATTGGATGTATTATGTAATGTGCTTATCTGTATAATTTCTCTGTAACCAGATGTATCATAAAAAGTATTTCCTTAAATCCATAGGCTACTGTTAGCTACATAATATGCTTTAGATGTAATCATACAAGTTTTCATGTAAACACAATGTATTTTACAAAATGTCATTATTTTGTCTTTAAATGTATGGCACTTTTCTCCACAGGCCTCCTCTGAAATTGGATGAACTCCAGTCAGAATTTCCTATTAAACAAAGAAAAATAAATAATAAGTAAATATCACTGTAAAGAATACATTTTACTGATAACTTTGCTATTGGTACAATTTTAATAGCTTTAATTGTTCACAAAATGTTTACATTTGTTTATCTTACACTTTGTAACTTTATTTTTCAGAAAATGCTTTAGTATGCAAGAAGAGTGTACACTGCTAAAGGTGTAACATTCCACATCACATATGTGTTAATGAAGCTGAGCTAAATGCTGCTGCCATTACTGACTATAATGAAGCAGTTTCATTTATTTAGCTGCGTTTGTACACCTTCTAGCTGGTTAATACACATTTTGGGGCATCATTGTTTTCTGAATTTCATATCAAGAGTGTAACTTAAAACTAGCAACACATTTTATTCCATGGGATGATAAGGAAGTACACCATATGTTGTGACTCACTGATTACTAGGATAAGGCATTATTAGTAAGGTGGTTACTATTGTACCCTTGCTTTATCACAGCCTGGAACAGTGAAATTTTGGAATGTAAAAAACAGAAAGTGCTCGTGTTTGCTGTAGTTGATGATTTGCTGCATCAAGATTGCTTTTGTGGGACATTGACTGTATTGTAGTGTTAAAAATTAGAGATAAGGCAAAAGAGGAAATCAGTTTCACTTTTGTTTTACATCTTCCTCTTTTTCAAATTTGTGATACCCTTGGAGTTGATATATTTAGAGGTGAATATGTGTTGGCTGGTTGCAGCAGAGCTTGGCACCATACAAAAAATATTTTTTCTGTCTTTTGTGACTTTGGGAGTGTTGCTCTTTTGAGAATTCGACTTCCCAAGATTTAGATATTTTATTTCACATTAATCGCATTTCATCTAAATGACCCTTTTCCACTGCTACTTCTGTACTGCACTCAAGGATGACCAAAAAAGCAGTGAACTGCTTTTTTATTGATATTCAATATGGATTTCATCAGAATGTTATTACTGAATCATGCAGATCTATGCTCAGCCATCGAATGGAGCTTCCATCGAATGACTGAACATAGAACCCTATCCATTGAACATTCATTCAGCAAACGTTCATTTCATTAATGGGGAAAAGTAACTAGTTGGTCACCACTTCCCCATCTGCCCTTTTCCCTACTATAGTGCTGTCTTGGAGTTGAAATATACAGTGGGGGGTATGGGGGGCATAGTGGGCAAAGTCCCCAACCTGGATGGGTTTGAAATACTTTCCCCATTGATGAAATGAAAATTCTATGAATGTACATTCGGTGGATAGGGTTCGATATTTGTCCATTCAATGGAAATTCATTTCGATGGCTGAACGTACACCTGAATCATGCAGTCACCAAATAATCTGTTTAAAATTAGGTGACATGTACCCGTCATTCATGTGATCAAAAGCTGTTACAAAAGGCACATATTTTATAATCAACATTCAAAGAACATTAAATAAACAGTGACAAATCCAATTAAAAAAAGCAGACATACTGCTAAAACTACATTATAATTTTACTACCCTCTTATTTACCACATTTGTAATGAAAATACTGTCATTCAGACCTGTTGGGATTCTTACGTCTGATCTGCCAGATAAGTCCCTTTTGTCAACCAGCCTCCCCTGAAAGGCTTATCCACTTTTTAAACTAAAAAAACTTTTAATATTTTGACAAAAAAAAAAGAATGTTTATATAATACATTGTTGTTGTTTTTAGATATATTGCAAATGTGTCCATAAATCTATTGCCTTCGGCACATTCAGTTTTTTTCCAGTATAGAAAATGCCACAGGTAAAACATTTAGCACGACATTTAGCAGTGTTAAAACTATAATGGCTAGAACAGTGAATAATATAAGGATAATTCAATATATCAGTGTTTCAGTTTTCATAAATAAACTGGCAGTATATACAGCTGCCACATGTTGACACACATTTATGTAGTCTGTTTTTTAATATGTGAACTAGATTCTAAAATAGTTGTGATGTTCCTGTTTGTTTTGAATACAATAGTGGTTCCTTGTTCAATTCTTACAGAATATATTTCCTTGATTTATTGCACTTGTACTTGCTGTATACAGTGATCACTACTTTTTTGAGCATTTTAAAGCATTTATTTAATGTTATGGCAATAATCTTTATTTTTCTGTTTGTTTGACTTTTCTAGTTCTGTTTGCTTCCAACTCCCTTTAAGAAGGATGAATTAGCCAGTGTTTTAGTTGTTGTTTGCTATTTATTCTGCACTTGAGAAGTACTTTTGCTTTGCTTTTACATTGCAAAATTTCAGGATAATCCATCCTGTGAGAGAAGGTGTTTCCCCTGGTATCCTTGAATTGAGAAGTGCTCCAGGCAGATCAAAGTGTTTTTTTTTCTATTGCATAGACAGCCTAGGAGCCATTTTACAAGCTTTTTTCCTCTGCTATAAAGGTTAGTTTGTGCAAAGCTAACTACCCCCAATGGAGGTTAGTAGAGCCTTGTATAGTAGCAAATGCATTGACAGTAAAATGTCCTTATAAAGTAAGGATTAGGTCCAATCCTGTTAAACAGCATGGCACAGTATGGAATTAACAGTTAAAGCAGCTAGCTTGTACATTAAATAGCATTATATCCTAGCATTATACAACATCTTGCCCTTAACCCCAGACACTACCCTAGGATATTCCTGCTAAAACCTAATACTTAATCCTAAACAACCTATCCTGTTACAGGACCAAATAACATGAATATGCAATTTCCTAATGTCTTTGTGGCCAGCTTGGTAGATTTGGACATCCTAATGCAATGTACCAATTGTCTCATCTTCTCGGACAACCAGTTAATCATTAAAGAAAATAGCACAGTATGCCAGAGATTTAAATACACAACTTCATTGGAGGTATAACTATCACATACAAACGAGGATATCAAGAATGCCCGCACTACATCCCTCACACTTACCTCTCATCATACACACAGATTGTCTTATGCTGAGGTACGTAAAAGAAACCTTACCAAATCTCAAAGACCTCCAAAGCCACCTAGCAGCAACACTGCTCCCCAGCAATCACTAAAACACACACCAAAAGCAACACCAAACATCTCACGTAAGCCTGCACCTAATGATCCCCAACAGCAAAGCCCATAAGGAAAGCATATACTTCACCTAATACTCTTGCCATTGGGAACTCCATTGTGTGACACACAAATACCCCATCACCATCAACATTGGGCGGCACTATGCCAGGGCACTTCTATGGGCTAGGCTTGTAAAGACTCCAGGGCCATTAGCCTAGTACACACCTATGAACCTATGAACCAGGTTAGGAAAGGAGAAGATAATGGTTAGTTGCCTGTCTGGAGCCAGGATCCACAATATCATGCAACCCAAGTACCAATATGATTCTGTTATAGTCCATGCAGGTGTAAATAACCTGAGACATACCACACTGGACTATATGAAAAGAGACATAATGGATCTCTTGGAATTTGTGTCACAGAAAGGTATGAGCCTTGCATTGAGCAACATTCTATCTTCACCAATGATGACTGCACAGTATGAACATAAAGTGATTAATTTTAATTATTGGCTCAGTTTCTGGTGTCACTCCAGGGAGATCCAATATCTGTTAGCATGGAAAGAATGGTCAATAGACCATGTTGCTTTGCAAAGGAAGAGTTGCACCTGTCCCCCTCAAGGCTTTCAGATATTGACTAAAACTTTAGCCACCCCTTAAGCAATGTCAAAAAGACCAAACTACCAACATAGTAAAAAAAAGTCTCCAAGCAACCTTAAGGTATTACTTCTCAATGCTAGCAGCCAAAAAAAAAACTCCACACCCTTTAAGTCTTCTTTACCCTGGAAAATGTAGAAATCTGTGCCATGACTGAGACTTGGTTTAAAGCCATAGAAAGTACTCCTGCAGTGCAGGGCTACAGTACCTTCCACACATTTAGACCAACAAAACCAGCACAGAATGGGACCAAAGGTCAAAGTCTCTCAATCTACATTGGCAACAAATATTCCTCAAGGTTGGTTAAGCAGGATGATACCATGGAGCTCATCTATATGTAAGTCACCATAAAAAGGACAAGACTAGCTACAGGTCACCATTGATGCTCATAGAGTCTCGTGACTCTTACCCAACCCTACCACAGGCACTCATCATTTAACCAAAACATATTCATGAGTGACTTTACCTACTCCTTTGTAGAATGGAAAACTTACACTGTCTCAAACTCACAGGCACAATGATTCCTGAACTTTATTAATACCAACACCCTGGAACAGACAATTTACACTCCAACCAGAGTATCAAAAATACTGGATCTGGTACTTACCTCCACCTCCACCCCATGTTGCATCCTCACTAGTGAGGTTGGATCACAGAGCTGTCTCCTTTGAAGTAAAAATCAACATAGATAATCTAAACCAGTAACAATCAGAAACTATTCTCAGACAAAGGCTGTCCAATTAAGTGACAGTTTGTCAAATCAAGGGTTCCCCAACCCTGAGACCACAGCTACCTATGCAGAATTATTCAAAGAGTCCTTATACAGAATTGCTGCATACAGGTTGCCATACATACATACCAGAGGTAAACTCAAAACAAACACTGAAGACAAACACTCATTGGTGGAATCCTCACCTAAACATGGTAAATAATAAAAGAAAAAAATAAATAATAGCCAAAATCAGGAAGAGTAACTCCTTTAAAGACAAGTACTGTCTTATACAACTAAACAAGACTCTATGAAGTCCAACAAGACCAATTATGAGGTATGGATAACCTCACAAGCTAAGGGCAATCACAAAGCCTTCTTCAATTATGTCCAGAACCTTAAAGGAAACACACAACAGTGTGCTGAACTGGAGGTGAACAGTACCACTTTCACTGATCGGGGTGACATAGCAAATCTATTACCCACTCCAGACTCCTCATACAGGTAAAATCCCCTTTAAAATACTTCCCCCAACTATTAACGGGGACCAGGTCCTGGCAACATTCCCTAAAGCCAAGAACACTGCCTCTCCAGTTGCCTCCTGAACAGTCTAACACACAATCTATCAAGAACTCTTGAGGCACTCTTCAACTACAACCTCTAAATAGGATACAGTCCAAGTGAATGGATGACTACAACAGTCATTCCCCTCCACAATGACAGACCATCAATCGACTCAGAGAACTACAGACTCATCAGGCTAACAAACCTAGTATGTAAAGCTGTGGAACAAATTATCATGGAAATGATAAACAAGGTCATTGGCAATCTACAGACACTGGAACCATCACAGTTTGGCTTTGTTAAGGGAAGGTCATGTCTACTTAACCTGATAGACTTCTTTGATAGGATCACCAAGGTAATGGATGAGGATGAAACAGAGCACATTGCATATCTTCACCTGGCCTAGGAATTTGATACAATGTCCTACTCAGACATTTTTTACAAGCTCTCTGGGCTAGGCATAAATTCTTACATAACTCACTAGAGAAGCCAGGATCAGTGAGACCACATCCACCAAGAGAGTGCTCACCAGCAGGGTACAGCAGGGCCCATGATGGGCCTGCTCCTGTTTGGCATCTATTTCTCAGAAGGCTAACATTCAAGGCCTCTAGCTCACCAAATACACAGGTGACCATAATAGGTCCCAATTTACAGTCATCTGTGCAATAGCTCCCAGTTTACAGTCACCAGGTACACAGATAACTGTAAATTGGAAGCTATTTAGATTCCCTTCAAGACACTAACATCTTGCAAGAGGGTTTAACACAGACAAATGACCAGTGCCAAAGCCATGGTCTAAAACTCAATGCCAAAAGATGCATTATAATGCCCTTCGTGAAATTGTCAACCAAAGTTAAATACTCCACCAATAAAACACCCCAAAGAGTGGAGCTAGTACTAAAGATTGGGAACATATGTAGACTGCAATCTAGCCTTTGGCCAACACGTAGTTAAGACGGTAAGAAAATCATTCTATGTCACCCAATTTATAGGTAAGTGTATGGCATGCAGGTCCAAGGACATTATAGTACCACTCTGCTTGGGCCTTATCAAACCCATCATTGAGTACAATGCTTTCTTTGGCTTGTACCTAAACAGACACTTGCAATGTGTGGAATGCCCACAAAGTTTTCTCACCAGGAGAATTCAGGGCATGAATATCCTGTCTTAAACTGATCGACTAAATGCTCTGTCTCTGTATTCAGTCTCCTAAGGGCTGCCGAGAAGGGATCTTTGCCTGGCTTACAGGGCTTCCTCAGACCCAGACCTGATGGGCATGTTGCACATGTGCAAAACAAACAGCATAAGAAACACTAGTTCCAGGCATCTGAACTTCACTTGTGGCATAAACAGCATATGCTGGAAAGACAGATGTGTGTCACAGTGGATCCCCGCACTATGGAATAGGCTCCCCATTTATGTAAAACATAGTTCATCACTGACCCTATTCAAATGAAGCCTTAACAACTGAATGGGAAATTGTAAATTTACCCATGTTTGGCCCCCATGTCCCTTATGGGCAGAGGTATTCAATAAGAAAAGTATTATCCTGACTCACACCCCCCCACACACACACAAAGCCCTTAGTTATCTCCCTACTAGCATGCCCCCCCATATAGACCCACATGATACTTGAGATCCAAGTGGGTTTGGGTTGCATGGCTAGTCTTGGAAGGGCCCTGGTGGTCATTAGCCTAATTACAATCCATTAACCTATTAGCCTATGGTGTTCAATGCAAGTTTTCAGTTTCTGTGAAAAGTCTGTTTTACATCCACATAAGTATTAGTATAAGGTATCACCAGGGCTGTGTTAAAATTAGTGCCCATAGTTTCAAGTGACCTGTTTTCTAATGCAGTCATATAGACATTGAGAAAAAGACATAAAGAAACTAATTAGTCCTATTGCTAACAACATCACTATATACCCATTCCAGAAGGGTTTTTTTGGATAGTCTCTTTCAAGATGGATGTTATTGAAAGCATCAGCTTACACCCAAAACTTTTTTAACTTCAGAGATGCTTCTAGAAAGTCTAGCAAGTTGACATTTCACCAAGTTCCTTCCTTGTCAACAGAGGTGGCTATTCCTGAAGTGTAAAGAATTTGAAAATGCTTGTTTATTTTAAATAAAAGGATTATGTTCAAGCACTTTTACAGATTAATATCCAAAAAAATGCAATTACTAAAAGTGAACAACTGTAAGAAAAATTCTATAAAAAGTAGTATGCCCTACATTGTAAAAACATGTTGATAGTTCACCCAGTGCCCATGATCATAAAATAAAAATATCACCAAGGTAGCTGAGATAATATATACTTATATTATATAATTATATATAATATATGTAATACATAATATATAATTTGTTCCTGTGTTCTGCTGTGAAAATAGATGGGTACTCTCAGTAACATAACACAAAATCAACCACACTCTGACTTGTTTAAAAGTGTCACCTTTAAAACTGACATAATTGTTTCACAAAATTAAACCCATAAGGTGACAAACTAATGTCTTTTGAAATAAGATTTTAAAATTCACAAGGGTGCCCTGAAATCATTCACTACTTGCTGTTGTTTGCTCCTAACAGGTTTCTAACTTGATGGGAATGGCACATTTTGTGGCTACTTTTTCTAGGTGATAGGACTGTACTGCTGTCAGCTCTGCTATGACACTCTGGCAGAGTCTTGCGTACCACAACAGTCATAAATGTATTTGTTTTGTTTTTAGGAGTGTGTGTGTGTGTGTGTGTGTGTGTGTGTGTGTGTGTGTGTGTGTGTGTGTGTGTGTGTGTGTGTGTGTGTGTGTGTGTGTGTGTGCATGTGTGTGTGTGTGTGTGTGTGTGTGTGTGTGTGTGTGTGTGTGTGTGTGTGTGTGTGTGTGTGTGTGTGTGTGTGTGTGTGTGTGTGCTGTAGGGGACTGTATTGTTTATATGTTTATTAATGGGACTTTTGACTGCTCTGCTTTTCAGATTAAATGGATCCAACCAATAGTTATTTTATCATTAAACAACAGTTTTTTTATAATAGTGCTGCAGTGTTTTGCTTTCACTCAAGTCTACAAAATGGAATTATTACATAGGGGTTTGCAAGCAGTGTTAAAATTTAGTATTTGTCTCCACGTTGATTAGCTGTAACAATTGTACTAGTATGACATGAGAATGTGTGTACAAATTGTAGTATTTGCATCAGCTGATGCTACCAGTTATATCATTATCAATAAGATAAGACTGTTCTGTTGCAGCAATATATTTATTTTTTGCTGATGCACGTATATGTGCTGCTCTACACATCTGCTGTCTAGGTTACATGTTACTGAACTGTAAAGATCTCACTCTGTTTCTGTAATTCTGCCATGATAGCTGTGCTGGCTCGTATATTTGTGCAAGTGTAGTACACTACTTCACTCTCAAAATGCTTTTTTTTTCTGTCCTGATCACATTAATATAAATCCATAGGCAAATCAGCAAAGATAAAAGTACGATGGTAGGCAAATGAATAACTCTTCAAAGTAATGTGACTGATGATAAAGGCTTTTTATTAATATTAATGAGGTGGCATGTCTTGCAAAGTGAAGCTAAAACTAGACTTGCTGCCATTTTCTTCCCTGCTAACATTCATTCTTTACTGCTTTTTGTATGTTCAGCAATACAAGCCAAATGTCGCTTCTCTGTGATCATTTTAAAATGCTGTTTGCTATTTCACTGAGAAAGCAAAGCACAAGGTAAAATACTGCATTTTCATTTGGTAACCCCCCACATTGATATTAATTCTATACACAAAATAACATTTGTAGGCTCACGCCCTTCTGTGTTTCACAGCACAGACAGAAGAGTTCTTATCAAGACCATGCTGTATATTGCTTCCCCCTTGCAAAGTAAAGCAATTCATGTTTGCATGTAAAATGCAGTAAACAAGTAAAACAAAGTGAAATATTTTTCTTACTTGCATGGGTAAGATAAAGTGTTCCATCCTGGAGCTGTTATCCCATGTACACCATACATTTCCATTCAACAATACAATACAATGCTGTTTTAACAGACACAGCACAGCTGCAGTCCATATTCGATCGATGGCACACAAAGCAGCCGAGGTGGAATATCACTTTTCAAGCAAGGCAATGTTCCTGTACACTACTTCCCCATTACCTAGAGCCCAAAGGGATATTTACAAACATGTCAAGTAAACTAAAATATTCCTCTTTGTTATGTAGGTAAAACACATTTCCTTTTCTAGTCTACTGTTCCATGCATGGTACACTGTTCTGCTCATCAGTACGGTGCTATAGTGCACTGCACAGCTACAAACTGGATAACCTCTATGGCACACAGCAAAAAACTGACAGATCAGTGATTATCAGACTATGAAAAACATGTTGATGGATGAGGATTGGAACAAAAAAAATTCCAAATATCAGGACATCAACTTAAAATGTCTCTTACTTATATGGCATTTTACTGCCAGCTGTCAGTTATCTATAATTATTATATTTACAAAATAAAAATGGAAAATTCATCATTCTGTATTGTTGGTATTTCAGAAAGTTTAATGACAACTATTAGAATGTCAGCATATGTACTTCAAACTGTATTTTATATTTGATCTTCATTCAGAAGTGTAGAAAATAAAACAATAATGCTGCAGAAGCTATCCACATTCATCTTTAAGACAGACTGGCACAGGTGCATCAGGAGGATAGTCAGCCTTAGATAAAGTTAGCTTAGGCAGCCACCAAGGGTGCCACTTGGCTAAGGGTACTTTTCTAACTTTTTCTCCAGTCATCAATCCATGGGCACTAACGAAAGAAGGCATCTATGGTTGTGGCACCCCAGAAAAGCCCTGCAAAGCTAAGACATCTAGCCAAGGGAATATAAAGGCCATTGGCCAATCACTAACCTTTGCCGTCTCACAAAAAAAAAAATCTTTGAAAAGCTAAGCTATAAACAAATATTTGAGCAAATAAACAAATACAGACTCATTTAAGACCACCAACATTGCCTACAATAATATGAATGAATCTAGATGGACTATTCATTGACATGACTAGAGCCATTGAAACAGTAAATCATAATCTGTTCATCCATAAAGTTAGCAAATTTAACTTTGGATCTAATCAGGTGGTTTGAGTACTATATTAAAAATAGAATGCTTTTAGGTACGCTCAGGAAGCTGCCTATCAAAATTTTCTGCCAGTAACAGAGGTGTCCGTCAAGGCTCTGTACTTGGCCCATTATTGTTTTCTCTCTTCATCAACAACGTCTCACACCCAAATATAGTTATGTACGGTGACAACCTTTTATTACCTGAATCTAGAGAAGACATCTTCCTAGAAGAAAACCTCCAGATAAGTTTTTCAAAATTATGTTACTGGACTCCTAATAATAATAAACTGCCAATAAACTCACTCAAATCCACTGTCATGACCTTCAGTATCTCCAAAAAGTTCCTAAAACCCTATCATAGGTTCATAGGTTCATAGGTAGGTACTAGGCTATTGGCCCTAGGGCCTATATAAGCCTAGCCAAAGGTACCCTGGCTTTCGCCACCCAAGAAAATAATTTTCTTGTGCCACTGTTGAGCAGAGCCACAGAAGTGATCCCCAGGGTGAATTTCCTATCTCCCATCCAATCATCAAGATTTTTCTTGAAGAGTGCTAATGAGGAGCTTTGTTTGATATAGATAGGTAATTTGTTCCAGACTATGGGAAGTCTCTGGGACAGGAATCTATCCCTCCAGCATGTTCTGTTTATTGTGGTGATGAGGTTTAGGTCCCTAGAGCGTGTAGCTCGTAGGGATTGGGATTTCTTTAAGTGGAGCATGTCTAAAAGCTCTGGGTTTGACATAGCTTTGTGTGTTAGGCAGAGATCGCCTCTGAGTAGGCGATATGCAATGGAGTAAAGCTGCAGTTTTCTGAGACGGTCTGCATAGTGCATCTCTTTGAGGCCGGTAATCCTCTTTGTGAGGTATTTCTGTGGCCTTTCCAGTTGTTGTAGATGTCTTGTGAGGTACATACCAAAAGGGGCATTGTACTCTATAGTGGGTCTAATGAGTGATGAGTAGAGGGGAACAATGACCTCTTTTTTCCTGGATGAGAAACCTTTTGAGATGAGGCATGCCACATAGAAGGATTTCCTGACTACTGTGGTGATGTGATTATCAAAGGAGAGACTACTGTCCACCTGTGTCCCAAGGTCTCTTATCACACTTTCGGTGTTAAGTAGACTACCACCTATGTGGTAGTTCATGGGTACTGAGTTTTTACCAAAAGGAATGACAATGCACTTTTTGGCATTGAGCTTGAGGCCATGGCTTTGACACCAGGCATCTGTCTCAGCAAGGCCCTTTAATAGGATGTCTAAATTTTTTGGAGTTTTGATTATGGCTCCTAGTTTGCAGTCATCTGCGAACTTCATTTGCCAAAGACCTTTGGTGTTGGCCTGTACTTCAAAGAAGTAGATACCAAACAGGAGAGGACCCAGGACTGAACCCTGTGGCACTCCACTTGTCACTGGTCTGAAGCTGGATTTGGAGTCTGCTACTGTCACAGTGTGGGTTCTGTCAGTGAGCCAGTTGGCAACCCATCTTGTGACATAGGGATTTATACCTCGTTTAGTGAGTTTATCTATAATTCCAGAGTGGGGGATGGTGTCAAAAGCCTTGGCGAGATCTAGATAGGCTGTGTGAACCACCTTACCCTCATCTACGTCTTTGGTGACTGCTTCAAAGACGTCTATCAGGTTAAGGAGACATGATCTGCCTTTCACAAACCCAAACTGAGTGGGGTCCTGAGTTTGGAGATTACCAATGTCATTGTTTATAAGTTCCATGATGATACACTCCATAGCCTTGCACACCAGGCTCATTAGGCTAATGGGCTGGTAGTTTCCGGGATCTGTGGTGGCTCCCCCTTTGTGGAGTGGGATAACTGTCGCTGTGCGCCATTCAGTGGGCACATAGCCTGAGTTGAGGCTGTGATTAAACATGGTACTTAGGTGGGGTGCCAGTTCATTCTGTAGTTCATGTAGAACACAGCCTGGGATGTCGTCAGGTCCCATGGATGCTGTGTTCTTGGCTTTGGATAGTGTGTTTTTTACCTGTGCAGCCATGATTACAGGAACTTTGCATTCTTCTGGTATAGAGATGGGTCCTTTAGGGGATGACAGAGGGGTAAAGTTAGCACTGAACCTATCTGCCAGGATGTTGGCCATATCCGTTGGTTCTGTATATTTAGTGCCATTGTGCTGTAACTCAGAGCAGATCTGTGTGTTGCCATTGAGATTCTTGACATAGCTATAGAATGCTTTATGGTTGTCTTTAGAGTCAGTGGCGATTTTGTTTTCATAACTAGCTTTGGAGGATTTTATGGGGGATCTCAACTTCTTACTGAAGCTGACCAGGGAGTTTCTCCAGTCATGGGATTTTACTCTTTTTTGCAACAATTTCTTTCTTTCTTCTGTTGTAGAGTTTGTTTATGGCAGGGGACCACCAGATTGGCTTCCTTTTTTTGGAGGATAGCATCTTAGTTCTGTTAGGGATTGCATGATCCATGCACTCATGTAAGTGTTTATAAAGTGCATTTTTGTAGGATTCAGCAGTCATACCTCTATTGTCCGTCAGCATGGGTGTCGTGAAGTTTGCCACTTCTGTCTTAAGAAGCGTGAAGTCGGCTTTGGAGAAATTTTTTATTGTGGTTTCCCTAATGGGGGTGGGGGAGGGATGTGGATGTCTAGGGTGATTAGCTTATAGTCGGATCTGACCAATGAGGAATTGACCTCTGGTGTGGAGCACCAGTTGCCCATGTTGGTAATAACCAGGTCTAGGATATTGCTGCCCCTTGCGGGGGTGTGGATAAGTTGATCCATGGCATTAGAATTTATGAATTCCAGAAAACGTTGAGCACAAGAGTTGGTACATGAGTAGTTTTCCCAGTTAATAGTAGGGTAGTTGAAATCACCCATTATTAGGGTGTTAGGTTGTACCTTAATATTTTCCAGTGTATTAAGAACTGAGGAGTGGGAATCCTGGGACATGGTGGGGGATCTGTAGCAAGCTACAATTTGGATTGCAGTCTTGCCCAGAGTTAGTTGCACTTGGATAATCCCAGATGCATTATGCTGAGCAACTAGCCTGGAGGTGTGGATATCCTTAATGAATAGGACACGCCTCCGCCTTTAGTGTTTCGGTCCAGGTTAGGTGGCCGAAAGGTGTGGTATGAATTATAGCCTGGTAATGCAGGGGTACTCTCTGGAGCCTTGAACCAGGTCTCTGTCACTGCACAGATGTCGATGTTCGCCATTTTAAGGAGTGCCTTGAGAGAGTGCATTTTGAGGTTTAGACTTTCATAGATTCATAGATTCATAGATTAGTACTAAGCTAACTGCCCTTGCGAGCCATTTTAAGCCTAGCCAATTATCCCTTGTGAGACTCGAACCCTGCACCTTGTGCTTATAAGGCAAACACCTTAACCATTAGAATTTATGAATTCCAGAAAACGTTGAGCACAAGAGTTGGTACATGAGTAGTTTTCCCAGTTAATTGTAGGGTAGTTGAAATCGCCCATTATTAGGGTGTTAGGTTGTACCTTAATATTTTCCGGCTAATCACCCTAGACATCCACATCCCTCCCCCACCCCACCCCCCCATTAGGGAAACCACAATAAAAAATTTCTCCAAAGCCGACTTCTAGCATTGAGTAGCAATACCCTCAGATTCTTCTTGCCTGTACCTGTTAGGGTGGTGAATTTGTCATTTGAACCTTGCCTAAACAAAAAGCACTATAGGGGTGGCTAGAGCCTTAGCCAGTATCTGGAATCCCAGGGGCGACAGGTGCAGGCCATCTCTGGCAAAGCATCGTAGCTTGTCGATCATGTCATCCCAGGCAGACAGATACTGGATCCCCTTAGAATGACACCAGAAGCTTAGCCAATTGTTGAAGTCAATCATTTTGTCCTTGTACTGTGGTATCATTCTGGGTGATGGCAGGATGCTAGTCACAGCTAGGGTTATACCTGCCTGGGCTACAGGATCAGACAGCTCCTCCATGTCCCTTTTCATGTAGTCCAAGGAGGTACATTTCAGGTCATTCACACCAACATGGACAATGACAGAGTCATATTTGTACTTGTTGTGGAGTGACCTGAGTGCATGCGTTATGTGGCAGATCGTGGCACCCGACAGGCAGCTGACAGTAACTTTCTTCTTGTTTAACCTGGTGAGTGGAACATCAGTGTGCCTGACTATAGAGTCACCTATGACTAGAGTGTTGGGTACGTTGTTATGCCTTATGGGCTGTGGTTGAGTGGCACACTGAGTTTGTGGGCTATGTGTCATTTGGGTTGTGTTGGGGGATGGAGGTTGCTTGTGTTTCTGCTTTGGAGGTCCTTGTTGCTTGGGCAGGTTTTTACTGAGAGCCTCCGCGAATGAAGGTGTGTGTTTTGTGTTTCTATGTGTGTGTTTTGGTGGTGTAGATTTTGAGGGACTATGTGCTGAGTGTGGTGTGGTGCAAGTGTTTACCTTCTCCTCTTGACTGTCTAGTCCAGTCTTGGGTGAAGAGAGCTTTGCTTCCAGTTTGGCTATATAAGTGCATCTCTCACAGGTTGTAATGTTGGGTGGTAGGAGGAGAGGGTTGTCTGTGTACATGAGGCAATTACTGCATTGCCCCAAGTTACCCAGATTCATCAGTTAGATGGGAGAAAACACTGGGGGCTGACCCTTAGACATTCCTGGATAGGTGTTTATTTGTTAAGTAATAGAAACTGTTTTCCTCTAAACAGTGAGGAAAGTTGATTGCTGTAGTAATTTGTAGCTTATTTAGTGCTTACAATAAGTTCTGAACAAGTGCTGAAACAAAAAACTGGCTAGTTCTAAGAAACAAAATTAAGCTAGAAGGCTTCCCTCCAACACAGAAAGGCTTGGGGGCCTAGAAGCCTACAAATAGTCCTGGACACAGCAAATCTATATCCAGGCTAGACTACCCACAGGAAAGGCATTAGCATCTCAGACTGCAAAGGAAGTCTTCTACCATTGCAACAGAACAAAGCTTCCTTGGAATAGCATTAGATTCTTTGGTCAACTTAACTAAGCATATGGCCATTCTTATTAATAAAACACGTAACCAGCTAAAACATTGCCACATACTATCACATCTCCTTTCTCCCTCTTCATGTAAACTCTAACAAGATACATCCTTATGCATAAACTGAATATGGATTTCCACCACTTACTTACTACTCAAGCATGAACACTCAAAATACAAATGGCTAAAAACAAAATCTGCAGAGTTGTCTGCTTGCTGACCCCAAAACTCGAGTGATTAAACTGTCTGTTGGCTAATAAAAGAGCAACACTAATGTTTAGCTCACTGATCTATATAATGCTACAGATAGGGCACTGTTCACCCTTATTAGTGAAATTGCAACTTAATCTACTGAGTTCTTCACTCAGAGGCAAGCAAGTAGACATTGACTCTCATTAGAAAACACTGGTGAAAGAGTCTTTTCTAAGCTAGCTCCTGTAATGTGAAATGATAGTCCATCTGAGGTGCAGCTTTAATTTGACTTAATACAGTTCGAGTCTAAACTAGAGGAGCATTTACTGTATGAACCCAACTACTCCTGTTATAAGAAAGGTTCTTGTCGCAACTGCTCATGCCATAATCACACACATGTTCTGAAACGCCTCAAACCATAAACTGACTGATGATAAAGTATAGACAAACACATGCACACACATATGTATGTAAATATATAAATAGATATAGATATATACAGATTAGAAACTTTAAAATAATTTGTACTAACTGTAAATGATGTAAACATGTCTAAATTATTTGCATATTGCAAATGATTATTGTCTTTTTGTTTCTACCTAACTGCTACAATATTCAAGTTGTTGACTCTACATAATACTACACCTGTAAATTGCTTTATTTATGCCCAATTATTTTGCTTTAATTTCTGTGCATTAATATTCTGCACCAACTTGTATGACTTAATTTTAATGCATGTTACTGGTGCCCACTGGTCCCTGGTTGTGAATGAAAAGAGTCTGTCAACCAGCCCACTTACCCTATAATCAAAATGAAATAAACAAAATAAATATGTTTTTTTTTTGAAGATGAAAATTACCTTGCTGACATGGATCCACAGGACATGTGCACATTTGTGTGAACCAAGCAGAAATGTTTTGGTGTGGACACTTTTTAAATCAGTGTCAGACATCTGACGGCCATGCACGCAGTCAGTATGCAGTTAAATAGTAGAACTGTAGTGGCAGGGGCAGTGTCGCACGTCTTGTACTTGCTAAAATTAGTATAAAAGGATCATCATTATAGCTTATGCATGTGTGTATGTATGGAGGTGCTGGCGTGTATCTAAGAGCAACAAGTTATACTGAACCTCTTTCACTTTTCATTGCAGTCAAACATCAGTGTTGTGCACAATATGTAACTACCTTTGATGGTCTGTGCAGGCTGTACATGAAAGCAACTGATTATCTGCACAGTGGTGTAGCAAGTGGCATTGTCATCTCAGAATGACTGGTTCTCTGGTTCACTCCATGACTGCATTTCCTTCTGCATGGAGTTCATATGGCTTTGCTGTCCCTGTCAGGGTTTTGTCCAATGTTCTGGTTTTCTCTACCATGCAAAGACATGCCATAAGAGAACTGGTGCTGACACACACACACGCACACACGCACACACGCACACGCACACACACACACACACACACACACACACACACACACACACACACACACACACACACATCTACACTACACACTTGCCTATCCTTTGGTATAGCTGGCTTATCAGGGGCAATGTCAGCATATGTGGATTCCTGTTGTAATAGTAAATTGCCATAATATTGAACGGCTGAATATCACTGCACAAAACTGAATTGACTTTTAATTGAAAACTGGACATTTCTTAAGACCGGGTATTTGCCCATTCCCCAGTGTGGAGCAATCTTGATGTTGCTATATATAAATGCAGGGGGTGTTGGGGCATGGGGGGCTTGCCCCTGTAAAAAAGTATTTTTTTTTATCGGTAACATTTTGCTTAAAAGCTGGTTCAATGGTTTCAGAGGTAATATTCTGCCATTCAATATTACGGCAATTCAGTATTGCAACACAAACCCATATATGTGCATGTCTGAAAATACAAGAAAAAATATAACTGATTCTATCTGTGGTCATACATAATAATGGGGGGGCACATACACAGTTGCTGTTGGACATATAAGGAATCCATACTTACTTCCTTACCCTCTGCTTAATACAACTGCACTTATCAAAGGTGTGCACTGAAAGTTGGTATAGTTCGAGTTCTTCTGGCTAGCAGTAAAAAAAATAATAAGTAGTAATCTGTAAAAAATAGGGCGGCTGCGGTGGTACAGCGGTTAGCATTGCCACCTCACTGCAAGAGATTCTCCGGTTTGATCCTTGACTGGGGTGCCTTCTGTGTGGAGTCTGCATGTCCTCCCTGTAGTCGCATGGGTTTCTTCCAGGTGCTCTGGTTTCCTCCTGCATCCCACAGACATGCTATAGGTAGATTAAACACTTTAAATTGGCCCTAGGAGTGAGTGTGTGCGTGCCTGTGTGTGCCTTCTGTGGAAAGTTGGGCGTCGGGCTGGCAACTCAACACCGTAAAACTCCACTGCCAATCATGAGTGGACAGGTGATCCACTGTGCTGACCCCTAATCAGGAAAAGAATCTGTAAAAAATAATGTATAAAATGCATTTCAGGGCACCTAGACCCTCAGAGCTTCTAGGGATCCTGGTATCTCCCAGGCTGCTAGTTATATAAAGGGATTGTTGACACATGATTAGTACGGTGTCCCCTTCACAACCACTTCCCCAGACCCCACCTAGTCTAAAAACATGCTCAGAGATGTGCGTAGATGGTTGCTATAGCATGTGTTGGGACTGGCAGGGGTCAGTATGGACATTATTTCTTTTACTTTCCTTACAATCACACCACAGAGGTGTGCTTGAATGGTTTATATAGCTTATCCATGGAATGTCTAGAAGCAACCAGTTGGAATATATTACTGTGATCATTAACTTTCCTCACAATCCTCACAATTAAACATCATAAACACACACACACACACACACACACACACACACACACACACATATATATATATATATATATATATATATATATATATAAATATATATATATATATATATAGAGAGAGAGAGAGAGATGGCTATCTTTTGGAGAGGTATAAGAAGAGAGAAGGAGTGAAAGAGATATGAGAGTGTGCATCTAACATCAACACGTGAAGTATATTACTTTGTTAATTTGTTAATACTGAGGGGCACCAGATCAGGACGCAGCAGCCAGGCACTATTTGAGATAGCTATGGCTCTGAAGACACCAATAATTTGAAATAAGTGATTATAGCTTGTGTCCTTTCACTTTCACCGAAATTTGAGACAAGAGGAGTGCACAGAAAGTGACTAACATTTTTTCTCTTTATTTTTTTTTTTTGAAGGGGAAAAGGCAGTATTTCCAGATAATGATATATTCATTGTTAAGCATTTCTCTTCTAATTTTATTGAGAATGACTATTTTGTCATCTTTGAACTTTAAGCCTTGGTTTGGACATATTTATTTCCTGAAAGAAGAAAATAAGAATGAACACCTTCAATGGCTGTAAAAGTTAGAAAAAGTTCTAAAATGCAGTTAAGGACATCTAGAACCCAATGCCTTATGGAGGCTAAGTAGTCCCCAAGAGTTCACCAGAAGTAACTGATCAGGATACACCACGAAAACACCTTTTCCAGTAGAAAACTTTATTCCAAGGAATGAATAAAATGAATAAGCGCTTTCGCTTGCAACTAGCAAGCTTCTTCAGATACAAATTACTTGTGTGCATGCAGGGTTTTTATACTAAAACAATATCATCTGATCAAATCATTGCACAATTCATTATCTAATTAGAACATTAATTCAGTGCCTAATTGAGCTGAGAAATACATTAACCCAGTCATAGCCGAACTCTACAAATAGTAATTCAAGCATAAACCAGAACAAAAACAAGCAATAAAAAATAATACTGATGATAGTAGCTTCAGCCTCTGTTATAAATGCATGGTGCTTACTAATAAACTAGTAGCAAACCACTGTATGTTGATATGCTGATCTAATATATTGCAAAGTTGCAATAAAAATTCATCCTATTTACTACTGCTAAAAAATAATATATATGTATAAAAAAGTACTTAAAAACTTTAGAACATAGTGCCATAAAATAAAAATTAAATAATAAACTTAATCCTATTACATCAGATAGTGTACGGTTAAAAATCCTGTATAGAAGAGCATGTATATATATGTACATATTCATCACTCTTAATTAAATCTACCTCGTCCTTTATCTAATGTAAAATAATATCTTGTTATGGCATATCATTAAATGTCACTTGATGCATCATCTCAAATTTTGTTCATAGCAAAGATTCAACAATGATATTTAAAAAACCAAGGCAGACACTATACACACAGTCACGTGTACTAAAACCAATTAAATAATATGCAAAAAATTGCTGATAGTTATAATAATATTTAAATGATAAAATGGAGGGCAATGAATGCCATAGTCTGATGTCATAAGCTATTTCCCAAATAGACAAACTAAAGTTGTACGACTACTGTACCTACAGGTTGTCATCATTGCTGGCGGTTAGATGTGACTAAGGCATCAAAGGAAGCTCAAATGCATCCGATCTATCTAACATCCCGTCTCTCCTATATCAAATGTGTAAAAAAGCTTAGTATGTAGCTTGTTGGTGATTACACTAATTCTACATCAATGAAACTAAAACAAAGCAAGAAGACTATTGAATGTTATTTAAAATCATTAAAAAATATGTATTGAAAACCTGTATCTTTTGGTCTAAATATGCCGCTCGTTCAAACATGAACCAGCGACATATCCTGCTCCAAATAAATAATGCTTCTACATCAATGAATGGCAAGGAAGTAGAATCCGTGTCTTCCCTCATATGCAACATTTTAAATAAACTCATGAATTGTACGTGTACCAGCTAGAGAGCAGTCTCTCTGTCAAGGGACAACTCTGTCAACTCTGTCATGTTTCTAAACAGAACAGCCTACATGACTGTGGGCAATACAGATCACTAAAAATAAATTATATAAAGTGTCTATACTTTGAGGTATAATATTGTACTAAGTACCAAATAAAAAATTCATCATACTATTGAAAATAAATCACAGTCTAACGGACCTCTATAGTAAAACTGAAATGTAAACTAAGATATACGCATGACCATACTCCCAGCTCTATGTGCTTATGATGGAAGAGGTCCTGATACATGTTATTAAATGTGCATGTTGACTTACGAACTGGAGGCGTATATTATACTCTCACTGCACTGTTAAACATCTCCTCCCGTAATGCTGACTATATTCTCTGAATGAAATAAAGTCAAACAACTAAGCCCTAAGATGTATTTATGTCTATGATCTTAGTAATATTTTCTCAAAGTTGAGGAATAAATCCAAGATGGATCGTTTTCTGTATTCCATATAAAATCTATAAATGTCTCAGGATATCAGAGGATTATATATATACTCAAAACCTGAATATTGTCACATGGACTCAAATTGCTCTGAATTTCTGAAGAGTACTTATCTTATTCTAGTAAGAATGGTTTTATGGACACATAATTATTTATACCCGGGGCACGATGTGCCCCGGATCTAAATATCCAATCCATCTCTAATTTGGCTAAAGTCTTCTCATTGTCACCCATCCTCACACTAATTCTGATGTTCTGTAATACTCTGAATCTAAAACTGTGCGTTGGATTAGAAATTATGTGTTTGGCCAATGCATTAAGTTCATTTAGTTTACGTATATCATAAATGTGATTATATATGCGCTCTCGTAGTTTCCTCTTTGTGAGGCCAACATAGAACGCTGAACATAACTCACAATTGGCCATGTAAATCAAATTCATAGTATCACAGTTCGTATAGCTCCTGGGTGTAAAGTGAAAGTGTCCACTAGGATGTGCATATTCCTGTGTGGAGTTGATGTATTGGCACATGTTACAATGGTTGCAGGGAAAAGTTCCTAACTTACCAGGTATTGTCTCCTCTGTCAGGGGCTTATCATTAGGATTATAAGAAAATATTGTTTTTAAGTTGTCGCAAGTCTTAAAAACAAAACTGGGTCTGTCACCTACTATTACCCTGGTGTCATCATTGACCCCAAGGAGGTTCCAGTGTCTATATATAATCTTTTTGATCTCTTGTATATCATTAGTATATTTCAGTATGTAATTGATTTTTGTGTTCTGTTTAAACAGAATGGGTAGCTGTGTCTCTTTGGTTTCATTGGGTTTCTTCTTATTCCCCCTCACACTAGTATTCACATTCCTGTAAGGTATAACACAATTCCTCATATTTTTCACTATATTATTTTTATACCCTCTAGCTACAAACATTTTTTCCAAATCATCAGCTTCATTGCATAAGGTTTCTATATCATTGCAAAGCCTGGTAAGCCTCGAGAATTGTCCTTTCATTATACCTGTGAACATGTATCTCGGATGCATACTACTGTATTCGAGGAGGGTATTCCTCCAACAGGTTTTCCTAAAAAGTCTATACGACAATTTATCATTCGTGTCATAGAACAAGGTTAAATCTAAAAAATTAATCTCCCTATAGGAGTATTCATAAGTGAATTTCAGGAATGTGGTCGTGGTTTCTAAATATTCCACGAAGCTGTCCAGTTCCTGAGCACTCCCATCCCATGCCAAAAACACATCATCTACGAACCTCCTGTAGATGCGTATCTGTTTCATCCAACTGCTGTTAAACACATATGCCTGTTCCCAATGATGTAATACGAGGTTTGCATAAGAATTGGCACATGGGGTGCCCATGGCGACTCCCCATGTTTGTAAGTAGTATTTGTTGTGAAATGTGAATATGTTACATTCTAATACCAATTCTAATAGCTGGTTAATTAATATCTGCCTATCCCTGGAGAACTTACTGTTCAGCACCATAATTTCTCTCACTGCCTGCATTCCATAGTCATTGGGGATACATGTGAATAAATCACGGACATCTAGGGTTACCAAAAGTAATTTCCCATTAGTCCTATCTAGAGAGTCAAAGGTAGCTAAATCTTTTAGCAGGTGTTGCGTGTCCCTAAGGATGGTATCCACAGTGTTCACTATCGGCCTCAGCATTTTTTCTATAAAGACTGAAATGTTATAAGTAGCCCATAGTCTGCCAGATACTATTGGCCTCATGGATATCGGTTCTACTTCTTTGTGGATCTTAGGCAGACCTTTTAAAACAGGTATTAATGGTTCTTTAATGTGGAGAAAGTCGAACATCTCTTTGCTAACTTGCTGACACATTAAAGTGTCGTATAAACTTTCATTAACTGTATTAATAACCTTCATAACATCCTCAATAGTCAGTTCTTTGTAAGTGGTGTTTGATTGTAGAGTGCTCTCTATGTTCTGTACATACTCATGTCTGTCAAGCACTACTGCCCCCCCACCCTTGTCGGCATTAGTAATAACTATATTCCTATTATCTTTCAAAAGTTTCAACGATTCATATTCAGCTCTGTTAAGATTGATAAACCTATTCCTTATATGTTTCTCCGCATATAACGTATAAAAATCCTTTTCACAACATCTCACAAAACATTCAACGTCTGTTGGCAGAGTTGGTGAAAAAGTGCTCCTAGGTTTAAACACCTTCTCTGTTGTACCTGCTGAGTCTGATTGGTTTTTAAAAAGCAGTCTCAACGCTACTTTTCTAGCAAACTTCCTCAAATCTACAAGGGTGTCTGATAGTTTACTATATTGAGATGGTACATAATTCAGTCCTTTGTTAAGTAGCGATGCATCAGCAGTAGATAACTTGTATTTAGAAAAATTAAAAACAAACAAAGTCAATTCCAGTTCCTTTTGTTGTTGGTGTCGTACCTGTTCATTGATGACTTCCGTTTTCTCGGACCTCGACTCGCTGATCTCCCCCTGATGTTTGGATGTGTCCTTATTGGAAAAGAAGCCTCCATACTCCTGGTGTGAGTTGCATGATTTTTCCGTATCGTACCAGTTCTAACGGAATCATCAATGGGTTGAAGGGCCAATTGATTCGGTGGCGGTGTTAATTCCTCGGTGTTAGCTGTAAAAATTACTCTATTGTCATTGGTGGGTTCTATGGAGTTGTTCGTAGCCCGTTCTGTTGGCGCCAAATTCAAACGTCCAACTCCACCCACATCTTGATTCCTCTGTTGTTTTTTAGTCCCCAAGAGTTCTTATTTTGATTAATCATTTTCATCCCGTTATTACACTACCCTCTTGTCCTGTTAAGGTATGTTGAAAAGATAGAGGAAAAATAGCTGGAGTAATATGAAGTGTAAAAATAAATTTATTTCCTTACTCATGATTTTATTAGGCTTTCATTGTATCCAAATATTTATATGTAGTTACTAGGAGATCTATAACAAAAGGTTGAAATGGCAAAGGTTCAAAACACAAAATACTGAGCCTCAAAAATTTGAAAAGAAAAAGAAAAATAAATTAAAAAATAAAGGAAAAAGCAGGTCTTTTGCACGGGGAATTAACCTCCATACCCCCCTGCAAATTATACATACCATCTCAAAGGTCATGCTACATTGGGGAAAGAGAAAATTCCTGATCCCCAGAAATACGAGAAAAAACAGTTGGTTCGATATTACAAATATTTGACTGATGAAAGTTCAATATTATGTACATTCAAAAATTAAATGACTCTCCATGCAGTAATGGAAATCATTAAGGAGCCTAGCTCTGTCTCTCAATTGCCCCGAGCATTTTCTACTTAAGTTATTAGCTCAGAGTCACATGCTGAGCAATTAGAGGCTAACAGAATCAAATCCTGGACTGCAAGAAGCAGTTTATTAGCACCTCATAGCTTTAACCCTCTGTGTGAACTAAGGTTAGAAACATCATCTAACAAGCACCCCAAAACAACCATTTAAATGCTATATTCATGTAAGAAATATTTAAAAATCATGTAAATAAGCTCATGTACAGATGTTTTTACCCTGTAATTATAAATGTGCATCATATGTAACTTAAATGTGGAGCTTTTCTCCCTGGGCCTCTGCTGAAAATGGGATCTGAAGTAGGAATGTTCATTTGTCTGCAACCTGTGGGTTACGGATCCGATATCGGATCCGAGCCGGCAACTTGTTTCAAGCTAATGGATCTGAGCTCCTAGCCCCTCCCTTTACCCATAATCCCCTGCTAACCCTTCATGACCTCAGATCTAGTTTGCTGCGCTTGTGATGGCTGGATCCTTTTCTTGAGCTCCAGATAAGTGACTAAAAAGTTAAATTTTTTTCATCAAAAAACTCTTTTTTAGTTTAAATTAACATTTATAAAGTGTGTCTGAGTTAGGTTCCCTATTTTTTGTTTAATTAATACCCTCCCTTCGCTGGTCGCTAGTGTGTGAGTGTTTGTTGTGTGTCTTTTGGGGCCTGTGTGTGTGTGTAGTTGTTTTTCTTTATTTTAAAAAAAAAAAAAAAAAAAGGAATGGCTGAGGCCCCAAAAGCCATATTTTCTAAATGTACCGAGTGTGGCCATAAACTCTCCCCGGCTGATGGCCACACTCGGTGCGTTCGGTGCCTTGGGGTTGAACACCTCACCTCGGGCTGTACTATCTGTGCAGCATTCAACCCCAGGGCACTGAAAGAGCGGAGGTCGAAGCTGGTCCTGGCGGGACTTCTACCCCCAGATTCGGCTTCGGCCTCAGCTTCCTCTGTTACTCCTGTGGCTCCATCACAGCCTGTGATGGTTGCCACTCCTGCCCCCCTGCCTCCGACTGGGACTCAAACTCCCGCTAAAGTGTCGGAGGACAGGGAGGCCAGGAGAGAGAAACGGAGGGAGAAGCACCACAAGCGGCGGGCCGAGACCTCCGTTTTGGCCCCGCCAGCTAAGCGGGCTTCTCCCTCCATTGCTTCTACGTCTCCTCCTCCTTGGCTCCGATCCCCTTCTTTCTCCCCTGGGCCCGAGGAGGAGGAGACCCGATCTCCGTCGAGGTCATCGAGGCAGCATTCCAGGCCTGCCTCGGTGGCCTCTTCGAGATCTACATTCAGTTTATCTGATGCAGACTTGGACCGGATGATGCGAAGGTTCATCCAGGCCCAGCTGCAGATGGGAGTGCTCTTGCCTCGACACCTTTTTTCCACCCAATTGCTCCTTCTCCGACCCGCTACCCGGGTTCGGAGCGCTCGGAGCCGAGCAGCCTTGGAGCCGGGGGTGGGTCGGCGCCGACAGTACTTGGTACTTCGGATCCCACCCTACCCTCGAGTCTGTCGGATCCGACCTCTCGGAGCCGTGGTCCGAGCTTCGGATCCGGGGGATTCAGTGTGCCTTCGGCTCCGTCCAGGTCGGAGCACACTGGTCCCTCAGATCCAACGGTCTCGGTGCCGGCTCCGATCCCTTCATCGGATCCGAGTGGGAGCCGACTTTCGGATCCATTAGAGAGTGGCTCTCCCTTGGCATTCGATGTTGTGGAGAGGGCTCTGTTGAGAGCATCCAGACCCCCGGTCCTTGCATTGACTCCTCCCTGCACTCCCTCTCTGCTGGGCCAGGCTTCCATCACCCGGCCAAAGGGACAGCCTGCTTCGATGTCACAGATAGTTCCATTGGAACAAGATGTCGCTGGCGAGGCCTCCTCGGACAGTCCCCCCGAGGAAGCTCCCCGCAAGCATAAGTGTAAAAGGAGGCACGTTGACTCCCCTGAGTCCTTAACCGAGGACACGGACTTGGAGGAAGGGGAAGGCTCCCCAAGATCACCCCCTGAGGATGTCTCCTTTGGAGACATCATGGAGATGCTAAGAATCAGAGGTGGGTGGTCTGCCCCCAAGTCTTCCTCTGACGAGTCCTTGTTTCTGGAGGCATTTGAGGCAGGCCCGTCTACCTCCTGGGTGTCCCCTCCAGCCGATCCCCTGGTGGACCTTATTACCACCAGGGCATGGAAGGATCCGGACACCGTGGAGCCAATACCCAAATGACCAGATAGGATTCTTAGCCCCCCCTCAGACCGGTCTCATTGGAGTAAGGGCCCCCCTGTGGATGCCATGTTGACGGCGGCAGCCACAAAGAGGGAATTGGCTCAGGAGAGTCCCTCAGTCCATCCACCGAGCAAAGAGTCCCATTTGATGGATCGCTTAGGGAAGCAAGTCTTTAGTTCAGCGACCTTCTCAGTAAGGTCTCTGAACTATATGGCACATGTCATCAGGATGCAGCGGGATCTTATCAAAGAATACGCTGCATCCCCCCCTGAGTCCATGTCGGAGGAGGATAAACAATTGTACTCCACCCGAATGGCCACTCTGAGATCTATTTCTAACACCTCTATGCGGCTATTGTCCCACGCCACAGAGGGAGCTGCTAGGGCCAGCGGAGCAGGCCTAGTCATGAGACGTCAGGCCTGGCTCCGTCATTGCGACTTTATGGAGCCCTTTAAAGCATCCTTCGCGAATGCCCCCTTTGATGGTTCTGCCCTTTTTGGCAAAACAGTTCGCGAGACGCTTGTCCAAAGCGAGAAGGATGGGAAGACGTTGTCTGCCATTGGAGTCCGCTTCTCTGCTCCCCAGCGGTCCTTTTCAAGGAACCAAAAGAGTCAGAAGAAGATGTGGTTCAGAAAATCACAACATTCCCAACCAGCTCCGGACAACCAGTCCTACCATGGCAGAGGTGGACAGGGAGGACGTCGCCCTAGGGGCAGAGGGGCTCCGAGAAATTTCGGGTCCAGAGAACCTTTCTCTGAACGGCCCGTGCAGCAACCCTGAGGGGTTGCCCGGCTGCTCCACTCTGGAGGCAGTCGGGGGGCGTTTTTCGAAGCATCTAGTGGCATGGGAGTCCATCACAACAGACCGCTGGGTGCTTCGCATCATATCCAGAGGGTACAAAATACCAATTCTCCATGTCCCCCAATCCAAGAATCTCCCCGATGTACCACCCGATCACAGGGAGGCCGCAGCCACAGAAATACAGCAGCTGCTAAGAAAAAGAGCCATCCAGCCCGTCCCCCAAGACCAGCTCGGATTAGGGTTCTACTCCAGGTTCTTTTTGGTGCCAAAAAAGACGGGGATCTGAGACCCATCCTAGACCTTTCCCGCTTGAACCTGTCAGTAACCAAGGAAAAATTCCGAATGGTCACTCTTCAATCTATCCTCCCCCTTCTGAGGGAGAACGATTGGATGTGCTCTATAGACCTCAAGGATGCGTATTACCACATCTTAATAGACAAACGATCCAGGAGGTTCCTTCGCTTCCGGCTGGGAGCCAGTCACTACCAGTTCAGGGTCCTTCCCTTTGGCCTCACCACAGCCCCGGTGTTCACCAAAGTGTTAGCAGTGATTGCGGCCCACCTGAGACTCCAGGGAATTCAGGTCTTTCCGTACCTGGACGACTGGCTCCTGACCGCACCAACAAGGCATCTACTTTGCTCAGCCAGAGACTTCTTTCTCCATCTAGCCCCACAACTAGGCATTACTATCAATGTCGGCAAATCCCTACTGGCTCCAACACAGATCATAGAATTTATAGGTGCCAGAATAAACACCAGAGATTTGCGAGCCTTCCTAACTGCGGAGAGAATCAGAAATCTTCAACTCCATGTGCGGGCTATCCTTCTTTCAGAGGCTTCAACAGCAGAATTGCTCCTGAGGGCACTAGGCTCCATGGCAGCAGCGATTACACTCCTTCCATGTGCCCGTTTGAACATGCGAGTCCTGCAATGGACTCTGTTAGTGCAATGGTCCTTCCTATCCCTCCCTCACCACCATCCCATTGCTATCAGCAAGGCTTGCAGAAGGGCGTTACTATGGTGGCTTCAAGCATCAAACTTCCATACGGGCCGACCCTTCTGCACCTCTCCCCCCATCACCACGGTGACCACGGACGCTTCCCGCCTCAGGTGGGGGGGCATTATTCAGGCAGGACAGTCCAAGGCACGTGGAACGATTCAGAGACCTCCCTGCATATCAACGTTCTGGAGATGAGAGCGGTGCTGTTAGCGTTGCAAGCACTTCAGAGCTTCCTCCCTGCAGGAACGATTGCAATTCACTCGGACAACATGTCAGTGGTCTGGTATATCAACAAACAGGGGGGAACCAGATCTTATCCTCTTTGCCGCGAAGCCATGAGAGTGTGGGAATGGGTGATCTCCACCAACCGCTTTCTGATTGCAACGCACATTCCGGGGAGGACCAACATCCTAGCGGACAAGCTCAGCCGCACCCTTCTTACCCCTACGAGTGGTCTCTCAATCCTCTAGTAGCGAAGCAGATATTCGCAACATGGTGGCAACCCTGCTGTGATCTTTTTGCATCTCCATCAAATGCCAAATGCAACAATTTCTTCGCTCTAATCCCCCCACCAGGGGAATCTCCAAGAGACGCTCTGGTGCATGCTTGGCCACCCGGTCTACTCTATGCCTAGCCTCCTCTTCCAATGATGTTACAACTGTTACAGAAAGCCTCGCGGTTGGGGAGCAAAATGATTCTCATTGCCCCATTCTGGCCTCGACAAATTTGGTTCCCTTACCTGTGGTCTCACCTTGTGAATCACCCTTGGATTCTAGATCCCATCCCGGATCTCATCTCCCATCCATTGGACTTGCCAACTCCAAACCTGGACAATCTGAAACTGACAGCTTGGTTGCTCCAGTTCCACTCCTAGTTAGGACTCCCGATATCTCTTCACAAGTCAAAGCCATCCTCATGGCAGTACATAAGCCCTCCACCAGGAAGGTATATCACAGCAAATGGAAACGTTTTTTCCATCTGGGCGGAGCGCCGAGAGCTAGATCCCTTTACGGCTCCTCTTCCATCCATTTTAGACTTCCTAACTGAACTCTTTCAAGAAGGTGCTAGTTGTTCAACTGTCAAAGTGCAATTGGCAGTCATTTCTCATTATCATGTGGGACATGATACAGGACCCTTGATGTCAGCCAAATTGTGTAAAACCTTTCTCAAGGGTACCTTTTTACTTAGACCTCCTGTAAAAGAAGCCGTACCCCCATGGGATCTTACTTTAGTTCTTCAAACCTTGACTGCTCCACCCTTTGAACCCGATGCTTCAGTGGACCTCAAATTCTTGTCATGGAAAATGGCATTCCTTGTAGCCATTACTTCAGCGAAAAGAGTGTCGGAACTTCAGGCTCTTTCTGTAAAACCTCCGTACCTGATTTTTCACCCTGATAGAGTGTACCTCAGGATCAATCCCTCCTTTCTTCCCAAGATAGCATCAGAAACCAACATAAACCAATCCATAAATTTACCAGTTTTCTTCCCTAAATATCAAAATAAGGGTGAATACAAGCTGCACTCATTGGATGTTCATAGGCAGCTTCATTTTTATTCCCATAGGACGGCTGGCCATAGACAATCCGACCAGCTGTTCGTTTCCTTTGCCAAATTTAACTTGGGGAAAGCTATCTCTAAAGTATCTTTATCTCGCTGGATTTCCCAATGTATCCTGCTAGCTTATCAAGCCTCGGGTAGACCTGCACCAGAAGGAGTTCGTGCTCATTCCACTCGCTCCATTTCTACTTCTGCGGCTTTCAAGTCTAGAGTTCCTTTGGATGATATTTGTTCTGCAGCCACTTGGGCTTCATCTCATACCTTTATCAACCACTACAAGCTAGACCTGCTTTCTAGAGGGAGAGCATCCTTTGGCTCTGCGGTGCTTCGTAATATCCTTCCATGATGACCACCCAGGGTGCAGGTAGCTGGGGACTCTGTCCCACAGGTTGCAGACAAATGAACATTCCTACTTCAGATTTAGAAGTTATGTACTCACCATAATGTTCCATCTGAGTATGTAGTTCATTTGTCTGCAACCATCCCCCCTCCTTCCCCCTGACCTTCTTTGGATCTATTGTTTTTTTTTAGATATCCTTTGTTGGATATATATGGAGAGGCAAACTCGATCTGAGGTCATGGAGGGTTAGCAGGGGATTATGGGTGAAGGGAGGGGCTAGGAGCTCGGATCCATTAGCTTGAAACAAGTTGCCGGCTCGGATCCGATATCGGATCCATAACCCACAGGTTGCAGACAAATGAACTACCTACTCAGATGGAACGTTATGGTGAGTACATAACTTCTAATATTACGCAGTCAAACTGTTCCCAGTCAACAAAGACTAAATAAATAAGCTAGGCTTCTAGTCTCCAAATGCTCTGCTTTATTTATTAATTAATTTGCTTAACTAATTTACTCCATTTCTATTGTAGTACAATCTTGGCCAGTTAGAATGTGTTGAAAGGATGGAGGAAAAAGTTGAAGAGGAAGGCAAAGTGTGAAAATGAAAACAACATGAAAGAAGTAATCTGTTTCGATGATGTTGGTTAATCAGGATGGAGTGGGGATACAGGGAGCTGCTTTAGGGGTTGCAGAAAGGGATCAATGGACTGTGAGGGGGCACCATGAATCCCGTTGTCTATGAGTCCATGTTATTATCTAAGATCAACATTAATCTTTAGCATATTAATGCACAAAAAGAGGATAGCATTTGTGTTTGTCTGTACTACACTATGAAATATTTCATTAACCCAGACACCTTAAACCAAGGAGTTACATCAAATGTCAGAACCACTAAAGAGTTAACATTTTTAACTGCTGGTTTTCAGCAAGAACTCTATATTAAATAGTGTGTCCATGGCACAACAGGTAACACATTTGCCTTTGGTGCAGAAGGTTGCAGGTTCTATTTCCATATCAATAACTGACACTGCAGTACAACAAAAGGGGGCGCTGCACTCCTGAGTATGCTATCTTGTGAAAGAGACATTTAACCAATGCCCCATCTGCTTGATTTGGTGCTAACTCAGGTGAATGCAAAAGATCCCATGTCACCTATCAAAAAGAGTATGGGAAGTTCCCCAATTCCCAGACTAAATTTCCCCTAGTAGTATAAATACCTCTTTGAGTCTCCCCTGAAAAGAGGCTACTAGCCTAGTGGGACTAATCTGGTCAACAAAGGATAAATTAAAATAAATACATAAACACAGCCTCATTTGAAATGGAAGTTGTTTTACTTAGCTGGAGAAAATCAAGTTCTGGGAATGAGACCCGTGTTCAAGAGGCTATAAAAACATAGGCAAACATGACAGACATTAATATTAAGTTTTAAAGCTCAACATCATATTTATCACAAACCTTTGATGTTAGATTTACCTTTCGTTTATACAAGTAAAAAAAAGTATAAAGTAGAATTGATAAAAAGCATTACATTGTATTTTTATGACTACAACTGTGATACTGTTTGCCACCTTTTGTTAGTCACAAATAGATGCTTTTGAAGAATTATGCAAACAGATTGCAAAAGTAGCTGTGAAACATAGTAAGTTGCTTTATATGTCTCGACAGATATATATACATATATGTATATATATCTATATATATATATATATATATATATATATATATATTTATATACATACAGATATATACATAAATACAGATATATAGATACATAGATATAGATATACATATTCCTCTGCATACTTTCAAAGGAAAACACACTGCTATTTCATGTCATATGTCTCACATCTATTTGTCTCTAAGGGTATGCACAATGTTTTTCATTTTGAGAAATTATTCACATTATGTATACCCCTGCTGGAAGTTATACATGAAAGTTAAAACTCTGCAACAGTACATCACTGAGTTGAGAATCCACATCATTAGTTTAGTGTTTCTAATATGTTTCAGTACAGAGCTGAAATGAAAACTGTACATATTTCCTGTCCTCTTTATTTATTTAACATTTGTTGATCGGGAAAGTCTGACTAGGTTCCACAAATCCTGTTTTCAGCAGAGGCCTGGGGAGAAACACTCCAGAAGCATGTCTTTAGAATGTGGGAGGAAACCAGAGTACCCGGAAGAAACCCACACGAACGCAGGGAAAACATGCAAACTCCACACAGAAGGCACCCAAGCCAAGAATCGAACCGGAGAACCTCTTGCTGTGAGGCAACAGCATTAACCGCTGCACTACTGCGCCGCCTCTTACAAGGCATCTAGTGTTATTTATAACATCCAAGAGAAAACATTGGAAATTAGCCTGCACCTGTGGAATAGAGGGTTAAAGCTCTGACTCCAGCTCATGCAACTTGAGCACACCTCATAACTTGAGTCCTTGATGGTGCAGGCAAGGGCGATGGGCCTGTCTATCCTGGGGGGAGGGTCAAAGTTTCCACCCTGTTTGCATTACTGTTTTAATGACAGGGTACCATCTGAAGATCAGAGAGCTGTCATGACGTAAAGAGATGCTGTCAGGAAGAACTAGATGTGACCACCCAAGATGTTCATGGTAGGCTTGCACATGTGGAGGAGCACAAATGTACAGACTAATGTTTATAGGTATCCCCTGTATTGACACAATTGCTCTAGTAACCACCAAAGTTGAGGATAGCTATAAAAACTGGAACAAAGTTCCCATTGCAAGGATCAGGGGTAGGCTTAATGGCCAGCAGATATGGTAGATGGAAATGAGCCACCCCACCAAAACAAAAAAACAGAACTTGAGGGTAAAAATGTGTTACTTCTAAAATAAGTTCTTGCAGACTGTAGTTATTAAAACATTTTAATTTTAGTTCCTTGCCCTGCTCTCTGTCAACCATTATCCTCTTCATGGCCAATCAGCCCATTTGTTCCCTATCAGTGGGGGAGTCAACTAGCAGGAGGTATCATCTGGACAGCCATCAGCAGTGGTTTACATTTTCTTGTTTTCTCTCAAGCCCTAACTTAAACACATATGAATAGGCACTGGGGACAGGCATGCACTGGACCACCTGTAGAAGGCATCCCTCACTTTTGCTAGCAATGCTTTCCCCAATGCACCCTCCCCTCCGAGTATGAGTTGTTGTCTCTCTCCAGTCTCTTTTGTGGAGATCATACTACCCAGTGTGCCACCCAGTGCATGTGAGTCCTTACTACCCCCTGGGAGATGTCAGTTGGTCATGTCTCTTCACTCCACCCCCTCCCTGCCTGGATCCTTTTGTGCCACAGCTTAAAATTGAACTCTGGCCATCTGTGTTTCAGTCATGGCTCCATCTCTCTGCACCACAGAGTCAGCCATATTGCACTATCATATGATGTAAGATTTTCTTCATTTTCGCTTGCAGTGATTTGCTTGCATTAATACACACACATCATTTTGCATTATAATATAATAGGATTGTAGCACACACACAAAGAATAAACAAGTGTCCATGGGCATGGTCAACTTTTTGTATTTGTTTAGTTCTGTAAAGTTGCCCAAATGTATGTTTTGCTTGGAATATATCCTGTACAAAACATTTCTTCTTGAGGTAGCACAGTGTGACATTGGCTAACATTGCTGCATCATGGTACTTACTTCTCCAGTTTCCATCCAGGCTAAGTTATTGTCTGTGCAAATCCTGCACATTCTCCCTGTAGACACTTGCTTTTTTCTTTTCTGCATGCTCTGATTTCCTCCCACATCTCAAGACATGGTGCAGTTATACTGGTACTTATCCAAACTGCCCATAGGTGTGTGCATGGTATGAAAGTGAGTGTGTACATCCTACAATGAGTTAGTGCCCTGTACCTTGTGTCACAAAAGGGAATATTGTCAGCCTAGCTATCTGAAATTTTGTAAATAATTATATATCATTTGTGAATATTGATATGATTTATATAGAAATGTCACAAAAGGAGATACTGCCAGCCCAACTGTCTGGAATTTGATAAATAGTTATATGTCATTTGTGAATATCAGCATGATGCAATTGCTTGTGTTACCACTATATTAGAACTGAATGTTATGTGTATATCAAACTGCTGGTACAGAAGAGATATTTATACTGAGCTAAAATGTAACCACAGCATGCCATATTGGAATAGAACAGGAATATACCTGCACTATTGTGACTGTATTGGAAACTGGAACATAGAAGGTTAACTCACAAATCTTCAGAAAAATGGTTGAAATTAAATTGTTTTATAACTGTGCCATAAAAGTTGGTTTCAATGCAGCAAGGAGACATGGTGTCTAAAACTAGGGAGCCTTTTGCATTGTTTTGTAACTGTTTTATTGTTTTATGTCTTCCAGCAGCTGCAAACATCTGAGGGATATGTATTTTCACAGGGAGATGCTAAATGCTGGCAGTTTCTAGCAATGGTATTTTAGCTGGGAACTAATAGTCAGATGACAAGAAGTGATGTCATCCTGCAAGTATCCCAGCAGCAATATTTGAGCTATTAATTTAAGAAATCTTTGAGAGAGAGTGTGCATTTTGTATTTTGTCTTTGACCTGGCAGCATCAGCTGGAAATATCCACTCACCACATCTGTCTTGCCTTGTTGTAAGTAAGTAAACTAGGGTTCAGTAATTTCTTTTAGATTCAGTAAAGAATATAGTAAAGATTAGTTTAGATGTTTTCTGTATTTATTTGAGACTTTCCTGCAATGTTGTTTTAAATGTCACTGCAAATACATATTTAGTA
Source organism: Protopterus annectens (assembly GCF_019279795.1). Taxonomy (NCBI): domain Eukaryota; kingdom Metazoa; phylum Chordata; order Ceratodontiformes; family Protopteridae; genus Protopterus; species Protopterus annectens. The sequence goes on from NC_056726.1 coordinate 494,954,179, forward strand.
TTTTGTTCTTTTATTATTTATTATTAAATATATTTAAACCTTTCAATTGCGGCTGGTCTGTCTAGAGATATTTAAGCTCTTAGTGCACTTGCATATCTATTTGCTGACACTGTGCAGGCCACTCCTAATAGCCTTGCAATTGGTCAAACTACCATCTGGATTAATAGTAACATTACACAGTAGGATTGGATACCTTTTGTTAAGGGCCTTAAAGTAGTTGATAAAAAAAGTTGGTTGGTGGCAGTGATAACTACCTATTAGCCTGGGCAAAAGGGGGCATAGCTAGTAAACCTGTGCCAGCTTTCCCCAGGTGTGTGCATGTTTGTATATAAATCAAATCTCAAAGAGTGTGTGTGTCAGTTACATGGGCAGGGACACAAAGCACTGGTTGGACAGAGAGGGTGGTAGAGGTCTTGGCTTGGTCACTCAGCTGAGATCTAAATTCTATAGCTGTGCCAGTGGGGAGTCTTATTGAGGATCTGGAGAAAGAGGGAGAAACCAGCCCCATACTGACTGTGGTCTCTGTGTGCTCTTAAGGGAAATTGCACTTTACTGTGTGTGTGTACTTGTCATCCTCCCAGTCTGTACATCCCCCACTGTTGCCAGTGGTGAGGATTGAGGCTCCTTGATTAGTGGGCCAGTGTTGGGGTGTCCACCTTATACCAAGCGTGTGCCAGGTAGTATTTGGCTTTGCTGTAACTCTGAAGTGAATTAAGCATGCAGTCTAAGAATGAATGAATAATTGTTCAAATGGTAATGTAACATGAGCTACAAATATTAGAAACCTGCTTTAAAGTGTTCCATTGCTGATCATAAACCATTGCAACATTACAGTGCTAGCCTGACTACGCTAACTTATTGGACATCTTCAATCAGGCAGCATGACAAGAACTTAGATCACACTCTCATTATACCTTAAGTATTTGTTTAGGAATGAAAACAAGTGCTACTTGTAACACACAATAGTGAGTTACAAGTGCTACTTGTGACACACAATAGTGAGATTTTATGGAATATTTCACTTTATGTAATATATTTGCAACTGTGATTTGGTGTATTGTTTAATGGGAGGCAACATGCAGCATCACAGTAAAGGGAGATGAGAAAACGATCTTACAAGTCACAAAAAAGCAACACTGGGTTACAAACTTCAATAGGAAGCTTTACATGTGCACAATAGAATTAATGCATGTGACAGAATTAATATATCCTACATATGATCTGCTGTGTGCCACATAATTAATACAGATGGAAACTGATTTTGCTACAGGAGCTGAACTGTTTTTTTATGATCAATATGTAGAAAAGATATATCCAGCATTTTAAATTAATTCAGGAAACCAACGTACTGCACTGCACTGTTGAAAAGAAAGCTATGCTATGCATTTGCATTGTATAGTATAGAATTAGAAATTTGATCTGATGTGCTATCTGATAGAATTCATAGCCTACAGATGGCATAATTAATACAACTAGCACATGCTCAGTTGTTATCACTCACCACCCTTTTCTCAGTGTATATCACCTGAGCATTCAGCTGCCATATCTTACTTTTGACCGTTTTCTAAGCTATTTCTTCAAAATTGTATGTGTTCCTGATCAGCCCTATGTAAATTCCCACTAATTCTCCTCTGTTTCTCAGTATAATCTCCTACCTACTAATTATCACTACCACATTCATGTCACTCTCATTCCCTCTCATTTCTTATCATTTTTATTCACCTCCCTAAATATATTATGATGCACAATGTTCCCTAACTATATGAAATTATTGAATACGTTTTTCCTACAACATACTAGTATTGCTTACATACCTATTGCTACTGTTGTTTGAATCCTATTGATATAATGTCCATATATTTTGTATTTCCCTATCTGTAACTGCAGTCTGGGGCTCTTGTCCGTGGGCCTTTACTGAAAGTGAGCCCTAGCTCAGTCAAGCTATTTTGACCAACAAATGGCATGTATGAATGAGTGAATAAATAAAATGTATGATGGAGCCTATGAAAGCATTGTGCAGTGCAACACATTCACTGCTTTGTAAATGAGGGACTTTTTCTGAGGAGCAAACCATTGTGCTTCCCACTGCTCCATCAGTAGAGTTTGATATTTGCATGATTTAGCTCTGACAAATACCTCACTGTGATGTGCCAACTAAAATTAGGCCAGTTTCAGCTAACCAGCCTTCTTCAGTGAACAAGCATTTTACAAAAATTGCATAATGTAACAATATATACACTCCCCCAACCAATGACAAACATGGTCCAACACAAAATTACAAGTACATTGAATATAAATGAGACAATCATTGTAAATCAAAAGTATACATTTATAATACATATAAATGTAAAAATAACAAAATATACATAAATACTTTTATATATATATAAGTAGATAAGCATACTCCATATATATATATATATATATATATATATATATATATATATATATATATACAAAATATAGTTAATATGTATATAGAATATATAAAATATATAAAACAAAAATACAATGATCTTTGGTATCTTTCATAAGTGGTCATTGAGTCCTGGAGAAATTAATGCTCCTAGATTAATAATCCAATACTTTTCTTTATGATTAAGAATAGTGTGCCAACCTTGTTGGTTGTTACTCCTGTCACCAATAATTCTATCTATTACCATAAATCTAAATTCAGCATTAGGGTGTTTGATAGTATGTCTATATAGGGCATTCGTCTCCCTTTTGTTTCAGACATCACTTCTATGTTCTGACATCCTTATTCTCAATGAATGAGACGTTTGGCCCACATAAAAGGCGGAACACTTGCATGTGGCCAAATATATTATCCAGCTACTGGCACAATTACCAAAAACCCTAAGATCATACACCCTACTAGGAAGAGACCTAGATCTATCCTTAAGAGAACAGAGAATCCATACACTAGTACATCAGGGGAAGAATCTTCCTTTACGGATAATGACAGTGTCAGTACTAGAGAATCACCCATTCATAAAAAGTCTAATGTACAACACCCTTTAGATGTGGAAGCAAGTGGCGTAGGGGCCGCAAACATAAACATGGGGGCAGGAATCAGCTCAGTGGAAGGCTTGCTGCAGACCATCTTGAAGTCCTGCATTACCCACACCCAGCCATGGGTTATTGCTATTATACAATGGTGTTAGTTTGTTTTGTGTTATCTTTGTGTTGTTGTTATTTAGGTTTTTGTTTGCTTTACTTTGTATTCTTCCACTTTTTGTGAGATAAAATAGTCCACACTTTCAGTTTGTGTTTATTGTTTATTTGTGTTTTAATTTAAATACAAGTTATTATTAATTTTTCAAGAGATGTTAGGAAATAATTATATAAGTAGATATAGTTTTAAAGCTTTTGATATGTCTTCATGTTGTAGTTTCTTTTATATTTCTGTTTTAATGCACATCAACTTTTAAAAAGATACTTAATGTAGTTTTAGTAATTGGTCACTAGATGGTGATGTGGTATGCGGTTTTAGAAGGAATATGCTGGTTGTGGAAGTTACGTATGGTGTGTCTGTTCTGACTTGTACTGCTCGTGGAATAGTGGAGCTAGAAAAATAACACTGCTGGGGAAAATCTGTCTGTACAGATGTAAGATATCTTGGGTCATGCAGGTTTATTATTGGAATAGTGGAGCTAAATAGAGGCGACTGCTTTTTTTTTTTGCGAGGAGGTGTGCTGCCTTTACTTTTCATGCATAGCTTTTATGGTTTCTTAATTGCATATAGCTATCACAGGGAATCTAAGCGTATCAATGATTTGATTAGAATTCACGCTGCTACAAGTGTTTTATTTTTAGTGTGTTAATGTTTTATGTACAGGGAAATGTGTTACAAAAATAACGCTGGTGGGAAAATGTATTATAGCTGGCAAGTTTCAGTCTGTAAAGATGTAAGATATACTACTGCTTGGGTCATGTAGGTTTATTAATCATAGTGGCGTTGCTGTAACTGCATTTCTTGGCTACTGCTTTTATATTTGGGAGTTTACCAGAGATGAAGGCTACGCTTTACTAATGAGTTGAAGGTTTTCAATTGTTGGTTTTGTTGTGCGATTTTATTTTCTAATCTTATTAGAGAGAGAGAGAGAGAGTTATTTTGCTTGGCCACAACTGCTGTTGAAAACTATGGAAAGGAAGTTTTAGAGGTTCATTTTGTGTTAATGTTTGTTATGAAGTGTGTATACTGTATTCGTGGGTGCATGATACTTTAGCGGTCGGACTGTTTAGTTTGGTTTCTTTGGATTTACAATGTGCACGCTGGTTGGATTGGCCAATCAGCATGCACGTTTTTCAGGTTTTGCGGGTTGCCATTGTGTAATATACAATATTCAGTACCTTCATAAATAAAATACAAAGGTCCTAATATGGATCCATGCATTTTCCTGCTATTTGTTGAGAAGGTGCTTGCTGGCTAAGGCAACTTGGGAACCATTCATTGCATTGTTGCAGAATCCCAGATTCTTGATGCTAAGCAGTATGAATGAGTGTGAAATTATAACCAAGTGCTTTTCATAGATGTAAACCAAGTGATGTGACCATTTTCCCTTCTTTAAATTTTTTGTGTGTACAGCTGACAAAGATTGAATAATAAAGCTGCTTCTGTGCTGTGGCCCAGCGTAAATGCAATTCCATATTGCATTGGTGGAGAACAGAGTTTTTGTTAGGTTGATGCTCAACTGACTCTGAGCAAGCCATAATGCTCTGGGGCAACTGGAAAACTGGGCTGGGCTCCTCAGTGGTCTCAATGATTGCATGCCTAGTAACTACCTATGAATGTGCAAACTGTACATGGACACATTTTTCCACTAATAAGGAAAGATGGGATAAAATGCCATATTTTTCGACTATTTTGGAAAGATGGGATAAGATGCTATAAGCCTGTAATTTGTTAACATAAGAGATCAGCCACCTTTCTGTACGGGGATAATGTACAGTTGTTTTCAGAGTTTGGAGATTATAGTTGCTCGATGTAGAAATAATTTGTAGGTATAGATACTGGATATGCTATGGCCTCTGCAGCCATTCTAACATATTCAGTAGGTATTTAGCAGGTACATAATGAGTGAGTTTGAGTTTTTGCATAAGTTTTTGTTTTTATATCTGGTGGTAAGAATACTGGTAAATGAGTGAATGAGAAAGCAGTGGTGACACTAAAAAATAAATATTTTCATGTTTGGTGTGTTGGAATTGCTAAAGGAGTTGGCCACACAAAATACATGAACTGCATCTGCATGTAGTATTATAGTCTATTGCAACTGGGGTAAGAGACAAAACAGGGACTTCTCAGGTTCATAGGTGTGTACTAGGCTAATAGCCCTTTACAAGCCTAGCCCCAAAATATTTCCCAGCCACCATGCCACCCAATGTTAATTCACAGTGCCCCTATCCAGTAAGATAACTGGAGTGATCCCTGGGGAGAACTTTTTGTTACCCATCCACTCGTCAAGATTTCTCTTGAAGAGGGCAAGCGAGGTGTTCTGCTTGACATGAATGGGAAGCTTATTCCAGAGTATGGGCAGTCTTTGGGAGATGAACCTGCCACTCCAGCATGTTCTGTTAATTGTGGTAATGAGGTTCTGATCTCTGGAGCATGTGGTGCAGGGGGATTGGGATTTCTTTAGGTGTAGCATTTCAAGTAGGGCTGGGTTGGACATGGCTTTGTATGTCAAGCAGAGATCGCCTCTAAGTAGATGATAGACTGAGAACAGCTAAAATTTCTTGAGTCTGTCCATGTAGAACATGTTTTTTAAGGCCTAGGATCCTTTTTGTGAGGTACATTTGTGGTCTCTCCAGCTGTTGTAGGTGTCTGGTCAGGTACATGCCAAACGAGGCACTATATTCAATGATTGGTCTAATGAGGGATGAGTAGAGAGGGATGATGACCTCTTTCTTCCTGGATGCAAAACCTTTAGTTATAAGATGTGCCATGTAGAAGGACTTTCTGACCATAGTAGAAATGTGGTGGTCGAAGATGAGGTGGCTGTCAACCTGGGTGCCCAGATCTCTTATGGCCCCTTCAGTGTTCGGTGGGCTCCTATCAAGGTGGTAATTCATGGGAACTGAGTTTTTCCAAAGGGGATGATAATGCATTTTCTGGAGTTAAGCTTCAAGCCATGGTGCTGACACCAGTCACTGGTCTCAGAGAGGCCCTTTTGTAGGTTGTTTGCATCACTCGAGGAGTTGATAATGATTCCTAACTGGCAGTCATCAGAAAACTTGGTCAGCCAGAGTCCTGCTATGTTGGCATGGACTTCTGAGAAGTAGAATCCAAACAGGAGAGGGCCCAGGACTGAACCATGTGAGACTCTCCTCATGACTGATTGATGGTCTGATTTGGAATCCACAACTTTCACTCTGTGGGTCCTGTCTGTGAGCCAATTTGCAACCCATCTAATGATGTAAGGATTGATGCCCAGTTTGGTGAGTTTATCAATCATACCTGAGTGGGGAATGTTATCAAAGGCCTTGGCCAGGATGAGGTAGGCTGTACCCTCATCCACAGCTTTGGTGACTGCCTCGAAGAAGTCAACCAGGTTCAGTAGGCAGGAACTCCCCTTGACAAAGCCAAACTGTGTGAAGTGAAGAGTTTGGAGATTGCCTATATCTTTGTTAAGCAAGTCCATGATGATGTGCTCTATAGCTTTGCATACCAGACTCATCAGGCTAATGGTTAGTAATGGTTAATGGCTAATAGCTCCCAGGGTCTGTAGTTGCTCCCCCTTTATGGAGCAGGATGACTGTAGCAGTGCACTATTCATTAGGGACATAGCCTGAGATAAGGCTGTGATTGAACAGGGCACACAGATGTGGTGGTGGCTCATGTAGGATGCAGCCAGGGATATTATCATTTCCAATGGATGCTGTATTCTTGGCTTTGGACAATGCAGCTTTTACCTGTGCCACAGAAATGTTGGGTACCAGGCTTTCTTCTAGTATGGTGATAGGGCCCTTGGAGGGGGTAAAGTTGGCGCTGATTCTGTCGGCCAGTATGTTGGCTATATCTGTTGGCTCAGTATAGGAGGTGCCATTGTGCAATAACTCAGAGCAAATCTGGGTATTGCCTTGGAGGTATTGGTATAGCTATAGAAGGCTTTGTGGTTGTATTTGGTGTCAGCTGCAATTCTGTTTTCATAGCTGGCTTTAGAGGATTTGATAAGGGATCTTAGCTTTTTGTTGAGACCAAGGGAGGTTTACCAGTCCTGTGACTTCATTTTTTTCTGCAACAGTTTCTTCCTTCTGTTGTAGAGTTTACTGATGGCTGGGGACCACCAGATTGGCTTTCTTTTTTAGAGGAGAACATTTTAGTTCTATTTGGTATGGCAAGGTCCATGCATTTGTGTACATGCTCGTACAGTGCATTGGTGTATGATGCGGCAGTCATGCAGCTATTTTCCATTGGCATGGGTGCCAAGAAGATAGCCACCTCTGTTTTTAGGAGCTCAAAGTCAGATTTAGAGAAGTTTTTCGGGGTTGTCACCTTAGCGGGGGTTGTAGGTGAGATGGAGATGCTCATGGTGATCAGTTTGTGGTCAGATTTAACCAGGGAGGAATTGACTATAGGTGTGGCGCAATGATCTCTCATGTTGGTGATAACCAGGTCAAGGATGCTGCTTCCTCTAGTGGGGGTCAGAATAAGCTAGTCCAGGGCATTGGAACTAATAAATTCCAGAAAGCATTTAGTTTTCCCAGTTGATGGAAATGTAGTTGAAGTCACCCAGTATGAGAATATTGGGTTGGACCTTGATAGATTCCAGGTTGCTTTGGAACTTGGAGTGCGAGTCTAGGGACATGTTTGGGGTTCTGTACCAGACTATGACTTGTATAGCTGTCTTACCCAGTGCTAGCTGTACCTGAAGTATCCCAGATGCATTATGATAGGCTACCAGTTTAGAGGTGTGCGTATCCTTTAAGAATATGGAGACACCACCACGTTTGGAGCTTCCGAACATATTCTGGGGCCAAAAGGTATGGAATGAGTTGTAGCCTGGGAGCACAGGGGTGCTTTCTG